>NW_027211696.1:21744957-21892457 GCF_022749685.1 Semicossyphus pulcher | reverse complement strand
ATTTTCTACATCCTGTTAGTTTAACATTTATTCAAAACTCACATTAGCGTCTTGTTGGACTCCCCTTCCCACAATGCACCACCAGGTCTGCTCAGGAATGTGCTCTGTAACCTGTGTAACCATGGCAACGCCCCCTCGTTGTGTCATCATCTGTCACTGTGATGTCAGAGTATTTGTAGGCACAGAAAGCTCTCCCATTGGTCCGTTTGTTCGCACCAGATGGTGGACTTGGAGAAGGAGACTCGGAGGTCAGATGGTGGACTTGGAGAAGGAGACTCGGTGGTCAGATGGACTTGGAGAAGGAGCCTCGGAGGTCAGATGGTGGACTTGGAGAAGGAGACTCGGAGGTCAGATGGTGGACTTGGAGAAGGAGACTCGGAGGTCAGATGGTGGACTTGGTGGACCTGGAGAAGGAGACTCGGAGGTCAGATGGTGGACTTGGTGGACCTGGAGAAGGAGACTCGGAGGTCAGATGGTGGACTTGGAGAAGGAGACTCGAAGGTCAGATGGTGGACTTGGTGGACCTGGAGAAGGAGACTCGGAGGTCAGATGGTGGACTTGGTGGACTTGGAGAAGGAGACTCAAAGGTCAGAAGGTGGACTTGGTGGACCTGGAGAAGGAGACTCGGAGGTCAGATGGTGGACTTGGTGGACTTGGAGAAGGAGACTCGAAGGTCAGATGGTGGACTTGGTGGACCTGGAGAAGGAGACTCGGAGGTCAGATGGTGGACTTGGTGGACTTGGAGAAGGAGCCTCGGAGGTCAGATGGTGGACTTGGAGAAGGAGACTCGGAGGTCAGATGGTGGACTTGGAGAAGGAGACTCGGAGGTCAGATGGTGGACTTGGTGGACTTGGAGAAGGAGACTCGGTGGTCAGATGGACTTGGAGAAGGAGCCTCGGAGGTCAGATGGTGGACTTGGAGAAGGAGACTCGGAGGTCAGATGGTGGACTTGGAGAAGGAGACTCGGTGGTCAGATGGTGGACTTGGAGAAGGAGACTCGGTGGTCAGATGGTGGACTTGGAGAAGGAGACTCGGAGGTCAGATGGTGGACTTGGTGGACCTGGAGAAGGAGACTCGGAGGTCAGATGGTGGACTTGGTGGACCTGGAGAAGGAGACTCGGAGGTCAGATGGTGGACTTGGAGAAGGAGACTCGAAGGTCAGATGGTGGACTTGGTGGACCTGGAGAAGGAGACTCGGAGGTCAGATGGTGGACTTGGTGGACTTGGAGAAGGAGACTCGAAGGTCAGATGGTGGACTTGGTGGACCTGGAGAAGGAGACTCGGAGGTCAGATGGTGGACTTGGAGAAGGAGACTCGAAGGTCAGATGGTGGACTTGGAGAAGGAGCCTCGGAGGTCAGATGGTGGACTTGGTGGACCTGGAGAAGGAGACTCGGAGGTCAGATGGTGGACTTGGTGGACTTGGAGAAGGAGCCTCGGAGGTCAGATGGTGGACTTGGAGAAGGAGACTCGGAGGTCAGATGGTGGACTTGGAGAAGGAGACTCGGTGGTCAGATGGACTTGGAGAAGGAGACTCGGAGGTCAGATGGTGGACTTGGTGGACCTGGAGAAGGAGACTCGGAGGTCAGATGGTGGACTTGGTGGACTTGGAGAAGGAGACTCGGTGGTCAGATGGACTTGGAGAAGGAGCCTCGGAGGTCAGATGGTGGACTTGGAGAAGGAGACTCGGAGGTCAGATGGTGGACTTGGAGAAGGAGACTCGGAGGTGCTGGTTGTGGTCCAGCTGGTGGTCGTGCAGAGCGATCAGAGCCTCGATGGCCTCCTCCACAGATGCCAGCTGCATCAGCGCCATCTTCCTGTCTTTCCTATGAGGGAGAGGAAGTGACATCATCAAACACATAACCAGGGGCAGGAAGAAGGAGGAAACCTCAGGCAGCCATGTTGTGATAAAGTGGAATTTCAATGTGTCTGTTAGGGTGGCTGGTTAGCAAAGCAACCGGACTAGCTTAATATTCTTCATGCTTCTTCCACCTTCATATTCTTCTTCTTCTGTATCAAATGTGGCTCAAACTAAGATTAAAAAACACACAAATGTGCGGCTTCATCAGGAACAGTGTGACTTGTGGGAAATCGATGAACCCACCCACCTCTGGAGCCTTACAGCTTTGCCGTACGTTAAATGAGACCTGAAATTTCTCGAACACATCACTTTTGTATTTTGCTGTTGTCCCATTTCCGGCGTCACAGACATGAAAACCACATCAGCGCGTTCAGCAGACTCTCCTTTAGCTGATAGCAGCTACTTTTGACCTTAGAATGAGCTCTTTTTAGAGGTTTGTCTGACTGCTTGTATCTCTACTGCCCCTGCTCTGTTCCCCAGGAGACCCCGATCACAACAGCAACAGCAGAGTACACACACACATGCAAGTGCTGTGTCTCTCTTACACAAACACAAACACACACACACACAAATTTCATTGGACATTTTCTAGTGTCTGTTTTTACTCACTGGAAAAACTTGAAGGCATTCACTGAGAATCCACTGGAGGAGAATAAATCCTTCAGCCCCTCCTCGCTGACCGACGAGCTGCGAGACAGAACAAAAACATTAAAGCGCTATGAAACATAAAGAAATGAAACGAGTGTGAAGCAGCAGCTCAGAGGCTGGATGAATGAATCTTACGGGATGTTGGAGAGGTGCAGCGTCGCTGACGGAGGGAAGATGTTGTTAAAATTTTTGGATCCAGGTTTTTTGAAGCGGTGGAGGGCGGAGCCTGAGAAGTCTCGGGTCAGCACCTGCTCTTCTTGCCCCGCCCCCCCACGAGGCAGCTGAACCACTGGGTGTTTGGACAGCATCACCCGGATCACGTTTCCATGGAGACGCTGGCCGTTCAGGTGACTCATCGCTGTCGCAGAAAACAAACAAACAAATTCAAATAGTTTTTTACCCAAACATCTTCAGATTCATCTAATTTCCATTTACATAAACTTGTGACTTAAATTTGTATTTGTTGGTTAAATGGTGTGTTTTTCATCTGCATTTATATTTTTGATATTTCTAATCTATTGTATTTATTTATGGTGTATAATCACATTAATGTCCTTTGAACTTTATGCTTTAAAATGTGTAAATATATTAATGTAAACATCAGGTCACATTTCTCATCTGATCTCCTGGTTAAAAATATGATGCTGATGATATGATGCTTATCAGTGACCTCAAACTTGAACAAACTCTTTATGTTTTATTCTGAGATTGATTTCAGGAGAGTGATGTTTGGATACAAGCAGAAACCTTCAGATGCTGCAGAGAACACAGTATCTATTACTGATCTGCAGGTGAAACACTAAAGGTGTCTGTAAAGTCTCCTGTCTGCATCGATAGACACTTCTCTCTGGGATATGAAGGTAACTGTAAAAAAGTCTCTTCAGATAAAACATTTTCACTGACACACAGCAGAAGTTATAGTATCTGTTTTAGATTTCAAAATAAAAGCATGCAAAAGTGTATCAGACCGAGTTGAGCCTGAGTGCCGTCGCTCATCTGAACGAGAGCGTTTTCCTTCTTGTTGAAGAGGATTTTCACTCTCTGAACGTCCCCATAAACTCCTGAGAACACAAACACAACAAGAATACTATTAATAATTATATTAATATCACCATGGAATATTTCATTCCCTGCAGACCAGACTCCATGTATAAATTTGCTAGTTATTTATTTCCCATCATCCATATCCCCACGTCTGTATTCAGCAGCTTATTTACAGACCTGGTCTGAAATCAGTTAAAATCCGTCTCTACAAAGAAAGTCTTGAATGAGGCTGTAAAATAGTTTTATTTTTAACTGAATGTAAACACGGTGACCTCATGTGAACCTTCTGAATGAATATCCATATTATTATAATAATGTTTATTATTAGTTATTAACAAATTAATAATTCTGATCATAATGTTTAAAGTTTCTCACCAAACAGGATGAAGAGGCAGTGAGGTGAGACGCTCTGCAGAGACAAACAATAAAGTTAGTTAAAAGAGCAGCGCTCTGATTGGTCTGTTGCTGTGTGACTGTGCTTGTGACCTCTGACCTCTGGGTTCAGGTTGGACACCAGCAGCACCGAATGAACAGCAGGAGGTGCCACCTGTAGGGAGACACGAGCAGAAGACACCAACGAGCCGGGGACGGCCGCCATCGACAGACCTGAGAGAGAAAACTTTATTTAACTTTATTTAAAAACAGACACAAAGCGGTGCGTACTGAACTATAACCAAAGACCTAAACTTTATTTAAAAACAGACACAAAGCGGTGTGTACTGAACTATAACCAAAGACCTAAACTTTATTTAAAACTTTATTTAAAAACAGACACAAAGCGGTGCGTACTGAACTATAACCAAAGACCTAAACTTTATTTAAAACTTTATTTAAAAACAGACACAAAGCGGTGCGTACTGAACTATAACCAAAGACCTAAACTTTATTTAAAACTTTATTTAAAAACAGACACAGAGCGGTGTGTACTGAACTATAACCAAAGACCTAAACTTTATTTAAAACTTTATTTAAAAACAGACACAGAGCGGTGTGTACTGAACTATAACCAAAGACCTAAACTTTATTTAAAACTTTATTTAAAAACAGACACAGAGCGGTGTGTACTGAACTATAACCAAAGACCTAAACTTTATTTAAAACTTTATTTAAAAACAGACACAAAGCGGTGTGTACTGAACTATAACCAAAGACCTAAACTTTATTTAAAACTTTATTTAAAACCAGACACAAAGCGGTGCGTACTGAACTATAACCAAAGACCAAAACTTTATTTAAAACTTTATTTAAAAACAGACACAGAGCGGTGCGTACTGAACTATAACCAAAGACCTAAACTTTATTTAAAACTTTATTTAAAAACAGACACAAAGCGGTGTGTACTGAACTATAACCAAAGACCTAAACTTTATTTAAAAACAGACACAAAGCGGTGTGTACTGAACTATAACCAAAGACCTAAACTTTATTTAAAAACAGACACAAAGCGGTGCGTACTGAACTATAACCAAAGACCTAAACTTTATTTAAAAACAGACACAGAGCGGTGCGTACTGAACTATAACCAAAGACCTAAACTTTATTTAAAACTTTATTTAAAAACAGACACAGAGCGGTGTGTACTGAACTATAACCAAAGACCTAAACTTTATTTAAAAACAGACACAAAGCGGTGCGTACTGAACTATAACCAAAGACCAAAACTTTATTTAAAACTTTATTTAAAAACAGACACAGAGCGGTGTGTACTGAACTATAACCAAAGACCTAAACTTTATTTAAAAACAGACACAAAGCGGTGCGTACTGAACTATAACCAAAGACCTAAACTTTATTTAAAAACAGACACAGAGCGGTGCGTACTGAACTATAACCAAAGACCTAAACTTTATTTAAAACTTTATTTAAAAACAGACACAGAGCGGTGTGTACTGAACTATAACCAAAGACCTAAACTTTATTTAAAAACAGACACAAAGCGGTGCGTACTGAACTATAACCAAAGACCAAAACTTTATTTAAAACTTTATTTAAAAACAGACACAGAGCGGTGTGTACTGAACTATAACCAAAGACCAAAACTTTATTTAAAACTTTATTTAAAAACAGACACAAAGCGGTGTGTACTGAACTATAACCAAAGACCTAAACTTTATTTAAAAACAGACACAAAGCGGTGCGTACTGAACTATAACCAAAGACCTAAACTTTATTTAAAACTTTATTTAAAAACAGACACAGAGCGGTGTGTACTGAACTATAACCAAAGACCTAAACTTTATTTAAAAACAGACACAGAGCGGTGTGTACTGAACTATAACCAAAGACCTAAACTTTATTTAAAAACAGACACAAAGCGGTGTGTACTGAACTATAACCAAAGACCTAAACTTTATTTAAAAACAGACACAAAGCGGTGCGTACTGAACTATAACCAAAGACCTAAACTTTATTTAAAACTTTATTTAAAAACAGACACAAAGCGGTGTGTACTGAACTATAACCAAAGACCTAAACTTTATTTAAAAACAGACACAAAGCGGTGCGTACTGAACTATAACCAAAGACCTAAACTTTATTTAAAACTTTATTTAAAAACAGACACAAAGCGGTGTGTACTGAACTATAACCAAAGACCTAAACTTTATTTAAAAACAGACACAAAGCGGTGCGTACTGAACTATAACCAAAGACCTAAACTTTATTTAAAACTTTATTTAAAAACAGACACAGAGCGGTGTGTACTGAACTATAACCAAAGACCTAAACTTTATTTAAAAACAGACACAGAGCGGTGTGTACTGAACTATAACCAAAGACCTAAACTTTATTTAAAAACAGACACAGAGCGGTGTGTACTGAACTATAACCAAAGACCTAAACTTTATTTAAAAACAGACACAAAGCGGTGCGTACTGAACTATAACCAAAGACCTAAACTTTATTTAAAAACAGACACAGAGCGGTGTGTACTGAACTATAACCAAAGACCTAAACTTTATTTAAAACTTTATTTAAAAACAGACACAAAGCGGTGCGTACTGAACTATAACCAAAGACCTAAACTTTATTTAAAACTTTATTTAAAAACAGACACAAAGCGGTGTGTACTGAACTATAACCAAAGACCTAAACTTTATTTAAAAACAGACACAAAGCGGTGCGTACTGAACTATAACCAAAGACCTAAACTTTATTTAAAACTTTATTTAAAAACAGACACAAAGCGGTGCGTACTGAACTATAACCAAAGACCTAAACTTTATTTAAAACTTTATTTAAAAACAGACACAAAGCGGTGTGTACTGAACTATAACCAAAGACCTAAACTTTATTCAAAACTTTATTTAAAAACAGACACAGAGCGGTGTGTACTGAACTATAACCAAAGACCTAAACTTTATTTAAAACTTTATTTAAAAACAGACACAAAGCGGTGTGTACTGAACTATAACCAAAGACCTAAACTTTATTTAAAACTTTATTTAAAAACAGACACAGAGCGGTGCGTACTGAACTATAACCAAAGACCTAAACTTTATTTAAAAACAGACACAAAGCGGTGCGTACTGAACTATAACCAAAGACCTAAACTTTATTTAAAAACAGACACAGAGCGGTGCGTACTGAACTATAACCAAAGACCTAAACTTTATTTAAAAACAGACACAAAGCGGTGCGTACTGAACTATAACCAAAGACCTAAACTTTATTCAAAACTTTATTTAAAAACAGACACAGAGCGGTGCGTACTGAACTATAACCAAAGACCTAAACTTTATTTAAAAACAGACACAGAGCGGTGTGTACTGAACTATAACCAAAGACCTAAACTTTATTTAAAACAGACACAAAGCGGTGTGTACTGAACTATAACCAAAGACCTAAACTTTATTTAAAACAGACACAAAGCGGTGTGTACTGAACTATAACCAAAGACCTAAACTTTATTTAAAACTTTATTTAAAAACAGACACAAAGCGGTGCGTACTGAACTATAACCAAAGACCTAAACTTTATTTAAAACTTTATTTAAAAACAGACACAGAGCGGTGTGTACTGAACTATAACCAAAGACCTAAACTTTATTTAAAACTTTATTTAAAAACAGACACAGAGCGGTGTGTACTGAACTATAACCAAAGACC
The DNA here is from genome assembly GCF_022749685.1 of Semicossyphus pulcher. Classification (NCBI taxonomy): domain Eukaryota; kingdom Metazoa; phylum Chordata; class Actinopteri; order Labriformes; family Labridae; genus Semicossyphus; species Semicossyphus pulcher. The sequence continues at coordinate 21,884,800 of NW_027211696.1, read as the reverse complement.
TAAACTTTATTTAAAACTTTATTTAAAAACAGACACAAAGCGGTGTGTACTGAACTATAACCAAAGACCTAAACTTTATTTAAAACTTTATTTAAAAACAGACACAAAGCGGTGTGTACTGAACTATAACCAAAGACCTAAACTTTATTTAAAAACAGACACAGAGCGGTGTGTACTGAACTATAACCAAAGACCTAAACTTTATTTAAAACTTTATTTAAAAACAGACACAAAGCGGTGTGTACTGAACTATAACCAAAGACCTAAACTTTATTTAAAACTTTATTTAAAAACAGACACAAAGCGGTGTGTACTGAACTATAACCAAAGACCTAAACTTTATTTAAAACTTTATTTAAAAACAGACACAAAGCGGTGTGTACTGAACTATAACCAAAGACCTAAACTTTATTTAAAACTTTATTTAAAAACAGACACAGAGCGGTGCGTACTGAACTATAACCAAAGACCTAAACTTTATTTAAAACTTTATTTAAAAACAGACACAAAGCGGTGCGTACTGAACTATAACCAAAGACCTAAACTTTATTTAAAACTTTATTTAAAAACAGACACAGAGCGGTGTGTACTGAACTATAACCAAAGACCTAAACTTTATTTAAAAACAGACACAAAGCGGTGCGTACTGAACTATAACCAAAGACCTAAACTTTATTTAAAACTTTATTTAAAAACAGACACAGAGCGGTGTGTACTGAACTATAACCAAAGACCTAAACTTTATTTAAAACTTTATTTAAAAACAGACACAAAGCGGTGCGTACTGAACTATAACCAAAGACCTAAACTTTATTTAAAACTTTATTTAAAACCAGACACAAAGCGGTGTGTACTGAACTATAACCAAAGACCTAAACTTTATTTAAAAACAGACACAAAGCGGTGCGTACTGAACTATAACCAAAGACCTAAACTTTATTTAAAACTTTATTTAAAAACAGACACAAAGCGGTGTGTACTGAACTATAACCAAAGACCTAAACTTTATTTAAAACTTTATTTAAAAACAGACACAAAGCGGTGTGTACTGAACTATAACCAAAGACCAAAACTTTATTTAAAACTTTATTTAAAAACAGACACAGAGCGGTGTGTACTGAACTATAACCAAAGACCTAAACTTTATTTAAAACTTTATTTAAAACCAGACACAGAGCGGTGTGTACTGAACTATAACCAAAGACCTAAACTTTATTTAAAACTTTATTTAAAAACAGACACAAAGAGGTGCGTACTGAACTATAACCAAAGACCTAAACTTTATTTAAAAACAGACACAAAGCGGTGTGTACTGAACTATAACCAAAGACCTAAACTTTATTTAAAACTTTATTTAAAAACAGACACAAAGCGGTGCGTACTGAACTATAACCAAAGACCTAAACTTTATTTAAAACTTTATTTAAAAACAGACACAGAGCGGTGTGTACTGAACTATAACCAAAGACCTAAACTTTATTTAAAAACAGACACAAAGCGGTGTGTACTGAACTATAACCAAAGACCTAAACTTTATTTAAAACTTTATTTAAAAACAGACACAGAGCGGTGCGTACTGAACTATAACCAAAGACCTAAACTTTATTTAAAACTTTATTTAAAAACAGACACAAAGCGGTGTGTACTGAACTATAACCAAAGACCTAAACTTTATTTAAAAACAGACACAAAGCGGTGTGTACTGAACTATAACCAAAGACCTAAACTTTATTTAAAAACAGACACAGAGCGGTGTGTACTGAACTATAACCAAAGACCTAAACTTTATTTAAAACTTTATTTAAAACCAGACACAGAGCGGTGTGTACTGAACTATAACCAAAGACCTAAACTTTATTTAAAACTTTATTTAAAAACAGACACAAAGCGGTGTGTACTGAACTATAACCAAAGACCTAAACTTTATTTAAAACTTTATTTAAAAACAGACACAAAGCGGTGTGTACTGAACTATAACCAAAGACCTAAACTTTATTTAAAACTTTATTTAAAAACAGACACAGAGCGGTGTGTACTGAACTATAACCAAAGACCTAAACTTTATTTAAAACTTTATTTAAAACCAGACACAGAGCGGTGTGTACTGAACTATAACCAAAGACCTAAACTTTATTTAAAACTTTATTTAAAAACAGACACAGAGCGGTGCGTACTGAACTATAACCAAAGACCTAAACTTTATTTAAAACTTTATTTAAAACCAGACACAGAGCGGTGTGTACTGAACTATAACCAAAGACCTAAACTTTATTTAAAACTTTATTTAAAACCAGACACAGAGCGGTGCGTACTGAACTATAACCAAAGACCTAAACTTTATTTAAAACTTTATTTAAAAACAGACACAGAGCGGTGTGTACTGAACTATAACCAAAGACCTAAACTTTATTTAAAACCAGACACAGAGCGGTGTGTACTGAACTATAACCAAAGACCAAAACTTTATTTAAAAACAGACACAAAGCGGTGCGTACTGAACTATAACCAAAGACCTAAACTTTATTTAAAACTTTATTTAAAAACAGACACAAAGCGGTGCGTACTGAACTATAACCAAAGACCTAAACTTTATTTAAAAACAGACACAGAGCGGTGTGTACTGAACTATAACCAAAGACCTAAACTTTATTTAAAAACAGACACAAAGCGGTGTGTACTGAACTATAACCAAAGACCTAAACTTTATTTAAAAACAGACACAAAGCGGTGCGTACTGAACTATAACCAAAGACCTAAACTTTATTTAAAAACAGACACAAAGCGGTGCGTACTGAACTATAACCAAAGACCTAAACTTTATTTAAAAACAGACACAAAGCGGTGTGTACTGAACTATAACCAAAGACCAAAACTTTATTTAAAAACAGACACAAAGCGGTGCGTACTGAACTATAACCAAAGACCTAAACTTTATTTAAAACTTTATTTAAAACAGACACAAAGCGGTGTGTACTGAACTATAACCAAAGACCTAAACTTTATTTAAAACTTTATTTAAAAACAGACACAAAGCGGTGTGTACTGAACTATAACCAAAGACCTAAACTTTATTTAAAAACAGACACAAAGCGGTGTGTACTGAACTATAACCAAAGACCTAAACTTTATTTAAAACTTTATTTAAAAACAGACACAGAGCGGTGTGTACTGAACTATAACCAAAGACCTAAACTTTATTTAAAACTTTATTTAAAAACAGACACAAAGCGGTGTGTACTGAACTATAACCAAAGACCTAAACTTTATTTAAAACTTTATTTAAAAACAGACACAAAGCGGTGTGTACTGAACTATAACCAAAGACCTAAACTTTATTTAAAAACAGACACAGAGCGGTGTGTACTGAACTATAACCAAAGACCTAAACTTTATTTAAAAACAGACACAGAGCGGTGTGTACTGAACTATAACCAAAGACCTAAACTTTATTTAAAACTTTATTTAAAAACAGACACAAAGCGGTGTGTACTGAACTATAACCAAAGACCTAAACTTTATTTAAAACTTTATTTAAAAACAGACACAAAGCGGTGTGTACTGAACTATAACCAAAGACCTAAACTTTATTTAAAACTTTATTTAAAAACAGACACAGAGCGGTGTGTACTGAACTATAACCAAAGACCTAAACTTTATTTAAAATTAATTTAAAACCAGACACAGAGCGGTGTGTACTGAACTATAACCAAAGACCTAAACTTTATTTAAAACTTTATTTAAAAACAGACACAGAGCGGTGTGTACTGAACTATAACCAAAGACCTAAACTTTATTTAAAAACAGACACAGAGCGGTGTGTACTGAACTATAACCAAAGACCTAAACTTTATTTAAAAACAGACACAGAGCGGTGCGTACTGAACTATAACCAAAGACCTAAACTTTATTTAAAACTTTATTTAAAAACAGACACAGAGCGGTGTGTACTGAACTATAACCAAAGACCTAAACTTTATTTAAAACTTTATTTAAAAACAGACACAGAGCGGTGTGTACTGAACTATAACCAAAGACCTAAACTTTATTTAAAACCAGACACAGAGCGGTGTGTACTGAACTATAACCAAAGACCTAAACTTTATTTAAAAACAGACACAGAGCGGTGTGTACTGAACTATAACCAAAGACCTAAACTTTATTTAAAACTTTATTTAAAAACAGACACAGAGCGGTGCGTACTGAACTATAACCAAAGACCTAAACTTTATTTAAAACTTTATTTAAAAACAGACACAAAGCGGTGCGTACTGAACTATAACCAAAGACCTAAACTTTATTTAAAAACAGACACAGAGCGGTGTGTACTGAACTATAACCAAAGACCTAAACTTTATTTAAAACTTTATTTAAAAACAGACACAGAGCGGTGCGTACTGAACTATAACCAAAGACCTAAACTTTATTTAAAACTTTATTTAAAAACAGACACAGAGCGGTGTGTACTGAACTATAACCAAAGACCTAAACTTTATTTAAAACTTTATTTAAAAACAGACACAGAGCGGTGCGTACTGAACTATAACCAAAGACCTAAACTTTATTTAAAAACAGACACAAAGCGGTGCGTACTGAACTATAACCAAAGACCTAAACTTTATTTAAAACTTTATTTAAAAACAGACACAGAGCGGTGTGTACTGAACTATAACCAAAGACCTAAACTTTATTTAAAATTAATTTAAAACCAGACACAGAGCGGTGCGTACTGAACTATAACCAAAGACCTAAACTTTATTTAAAACTTTATTTAAAAACAGACACAGAGCGGTGCGTACTGAACTATAACCAAAGACCTAAACTTTATTTAAAACTTTATTTAAAAACAGACACAAAGCGGTGTGTACTGAACTATAACCAAAGACCTAAACTTTATTTAAAACTTTATTTAAAAACAGACACAAAGCGGTGTGTACTGAACTATAACCAAAGACCTAAACTTTATTTAAAACTTTATTTAAAAACAGACACAAAGCGGTGTGTACTGAACTATAACCAAAGACCTAAACTTTATTTAAAACTTTATTTAAAAACAGACACAGAGCGGTGTGTACTGAACTATAACCAAAGACCTAAACTTTATTTAAAATTAATTTAAAACCAGACACAGAGCGGTGTGTACTGAACTATAACCAAAGACCTAAACTTTATTTAAAACTTTATTTAAAAACAGACACAGAGCGGTGCGTACTGAACTATAACCAAAGACCTAAACTTTATTTAAAACTTTATTTAAAAACAGACACAGAGCGGTGTGTACTGAACTATAACCAAAGACCTAAACTTTATTTAAAACTTTATTTAAAAACAGACACAGAGCGGTGTGTACTGAACTATAACCAAAGACCTAAACTTTATTTAAAAACAGACACAGAGCGGTGTGTACTGAACTATAACCAAAGACCTAAACTTTATTTAAAACTTTATTTAAAAACAGACACAGAGCGGTGCGTACTGAACTATAACCAAAGACCTAAACTTTATTTAAAACTTTATTTAAAAACAGACACAGAGCGGTGCGTACTGAACTATAACCAAAGACCTAAACTTTATTTAAAACTTTATTTAAAAACAGACACAAAGCGGTGCGTACTGAACTATAACCAAAGACCTAAACTTTATTTAAAACTTTATTTAAAAACAGACACAAAGCGGTGTGTACTGAACTATAACCAAAGACCTAAACTTTATTTAAAAACAGACACAAAGCGGTGTGTACTGAACTATAACCAAAGACCTAAACTTTATTTAAAACTTTATTTAAAAACAGACACAAAGCGGTGCGTACTGAACTATAACCAAAGACCTAAACTTTATTTAAAACTTTATTTAAAAACAGACACAAAGCGGTGTGTACTGAACTATAACCAAAGACCTAAACTTTATTTAAAAACAGACACAAAGCGGTGTGTACTGAACTATAACCAAAGACCTAAACTTTATTTAAAACTTTATTTAAAACCAGACACAGAGCGGTGTGTACTGAACTATAACCAAAGACCTAAACTTTATTTAAAACTTTATTTAAAAACAGACACAGAGCGGTGCGTACTGAACTATAACCAAAGACCTAAACTTTATTTAAAACTTTATTTAAAAACAGACACAGAGCGGTGTGTACTGAACTATAACCAAAGACCTAAACTTTATTTAAAAACAGACACAAAGCGGTGCGTACTGAACTATAACCAAAGACCTAAACTTTATTTAAAACTTTATTTAAAAACAGACACAGAGCGGTGCGTACTGAACTATAACCAAAGACCTAAACTTTATTTAAAAACAGACACAGAGCGGTGTGTACTGAACTATAACCAAAGACCTAAACTTTATTTAAAACTTTATTTAAAACCAGACACAAAGCGGTGTGTACTGAACTATAACCAAAGACCTAAACTTTATTTAAAAACAGACACAAAGCGGTGCGTACTGAACTATAACCAAAGACCTAAACTTTATTTAAAACTTTATTTAAAAACAGACACAGAGCGGTGCGTACTGAACTATAACCAAAGACCTAAACTTTATTTAAAAACAGACACAGAGCGGTGCGTACTGAACTATAACCAAAGACCTAAACTTTATTTAAAAACAGACACAAAGCGGTGCGTACTGAACTATAACCAAAGACCTAAACTTTATTTAAAACTTTATTTAAAAACAGACACAGAGCGGTGCGTACTGAACTATAACCAAAGACCTAAACTTTATTTAAAAACAGACACAGAGCGGTGTGTACTGAACTATAACCAAAGACCTAAACTTTATTTAAAACTTTATTTAAAAACAGACACAGAGCGGTGTGTACTGAACTATAACCAAAGACCTAAACTTTATTTAAAACTTTATTTAAAAACAGACACAGAGCGGTGTGTACTGAACTATAACCAAAGACCTAAACTTTATTTAAAACTTTATTTAAAAACAGACACAAAGCGGTGCGTACTGAACTATAACCAAAGACCTAAACTTTATTTAAAAACAGACACAAAGCGGTGTGTACTGAACTATAACCAAAGACCTAAACTTTATTTAAAACTTTATTTAAAAACAGACACAAAGCGGTGTGTACTGAACTATAACCAAAGACCTAAACTTTATTTAAAACTTTATTTACAAACAGACACAAAGCGGTGTGTACTGAACTATAACCAAAGACCTAAACTTTATTTAAAAACAGACACAGAGCGGTGTGTACTGAACTATAACCAAAGACCTAAACTTTATTTAAAAACAGACACAGAGCGGTGTGTACTGAACTATAACCAAAGACCTAAACTTTATTTAAAAACAGACACAGAGCGGTGTGTACTGAACTATAACCAAAGACCTAAACTTTATTTAAAACTTTATTTAAAACCAGACACAAAGCGGTGTGTACTGAACTATAACCAAAGACCTAAACTTTATTTAAAACTTTATTTAAAAACAGACACAGAGCGGTGTGTACTGAACTATAACCAAAGACCTAAACTTTATTTAAAACTTTATTTAAAACCAGACACAAAGCGGTGTGTACTGAACTATAACCAAAGACCTAAACTTTATTTAAAACTTTATTTAAAAACAGACACAAAGCGGTGTGTACTGAACTATAACCAAAGACCTAAACTTTATTTAAAACTTTATTTAAAAACAGACACAGAGCGGTGTGTACTGAACTATAACCAAAGACCTAAACTTTATTTAAAACTTTATTTAAAACCAGACACAAAGCGGTGTGTACTGAACTATAACCAAAGACCTAAACTTTATTTAAAACTTTATTTAAAAACAGACACAAAGCGGTGTGTACTGAACTATAACCAAAGACCTAAACTTTATTTAAAACTTTATTTAAAAACAGACACAGAGCGGTGCGTACTGAACTATAACCAAAGACCTAAACTTTATTTAAAACTTTATTTAAAAACAGACACAGAGCGGTGTGTACTGAACTATAACCAAAGACCTAAACTTTATTTAAAAACAGACACAGAGCGGCGTGTACTGAACTATAAATAACATGTTTCATCAAATATATTCAGTGAAAAAACAGAAATACATTAAACATAAATATATACTGTACGCCGCGTCTAAAAAGAAGTTCAGTCTGATTGTCTCACCCGTGTGTTGGTGGAAGGTGGGCGGGAATGCTGTCGGTCCATACGGAGGCAGAGCTACACCTGAAACACATAGATCATCGACACCTTGCTCAGTCCTCTGTCACCACTAACTAGTCTAAAACTAGTGGTTTATTAAAACTAAGCAAACATCTCAGCTAATAAGGACTCCACTCATGTGTCAGTCTGTTGCTAGGAAACATCTGTAGCGCTGTCCAATCAGGAGCATCAGCTATGTAAACAGGAAGCCACCGTAGCTTCACAAGCTAGCATAACATTCGAACATGACCATTTCAGAGGCAGACAAATCTGTGTGTTTCACAGTTACTATTAATCAGACAATTTATACTTATTATGCTAAGCTAACTGACTTCATTTACTTTTCTAGCTAAATGTTATTAGCATAATGTTTCATAATTTATTTAAGGTATGTTATTTGAGTGACATGTAAGTTCGACTGTACTCCACATTACCTCCTTTTCTCTAAACAGTTTAGATATTAGCGCGCTAGCGTAAGCTTAGCATGTTAGCTAAACAACAGTTACACCTGGCAGTTTGTGGATGTAAATATTTACAGTTTGTTTTAATTTAGTGATGATACAACTCCACTTAGCAAACACTGACATTAGCACCAGAGTTTGCAGCAGTTAGCATTAGCATTAGCATTAGCTGCTCTCACCGAACGCAGCGGTAGGGTCCAGCTCTCCGGTGGGGAGGTCCGCTCGGGTGAAGTCTCGGCTCTTGTCATTGTTGTACTTGACGTTGAGCGCGCTCAGCTTGGAGAAGTCGATCCTCAGCGTGCAGCAGCCGTTATAGATGTTCTGACCGTCCAGAGCCTGAAACAGGAAGTCAGAGAGCTGCCATTTGATTGGTTCAGAGCTCCACCAGGTGGGTTCTGACCATAAAAAAAAGGACTGTAATTACATACTTTTCTAGTCTTTGCTACAAGTTACATTCACCCATTCATACACACATTCATACACTGATGGCAGAGGCCAGTTGCCCAACGGTCAATCAGTCATCACATTGTTGGCTATGCCACTGGGAGCAATTTGGGTTTCAGTGTCTTGTCCAAAGACACCTCAACATGTAGCCTGAGGGAGCGACCGACTGATCCACAACTGCCCCCACAGACTGTTTAAAAAGATGGCCAACATGACAGCTCCCTAAAACTGAAGTCAAACCCTCTCTATCGCCCCCTGCTGCCTGGCTGCAGTATAGCTCATAAAGCCCGCCTCCTCCATGTTAACAGATGGGACATGAGTCAAACTATAAAATCAAAATACTTATTACTTAATATTTTTCTCAAACATGGTTTCTGTCATTATAGTTAGTTCTTATCATGCTGATTTATGTCCAAGTGTTCATTTTTCTGACAAGGTTTCTTTCAATTAGTTATTTGATGCTATAAAAAGGGGGTGTGGCCTCATGATTGACAGCTCTGTGGACAAATGGGGCTCCTGCAGCGTTCTGTTCCCGAGTAGCAGAGTAGAGGAGGAACGGCGAGAGGAGACGTAACTAACACTAAGTCAGTCATTGAACTTTACATCAGCGTGAATATCTGCTTCAGACCGACACGAGAAGCTGCTCTGATGTTACACACGGCGTTAAACACATTAAACAAGCAGATGGAGACATGTCATCCATCTATACAGTCATTGGGTCTGACTCGAGCTGTGTGTGTGTGTGTGTGTGAGTATGAGAGGGTGCATGTGACTCACAGCCTTGGCGTGCTGAGCGTGCACGGCGTCGCTGAACTGCAGCAGAGCCTGAAACTGATTGTTTCTGGTGAACGTGATGATTTTTAACACTGAGCCGAACTTACTGAAGATCTGAAAACAACAAAACATTTTCACAGAAACAAAACAAAATAAATAATAATAATAATCATACTTTAGTATAATAATGATAAAAACATTAAGAATAATAACTGAGCGACCTGCTGCAGAACCTCCAGTGTCACTGGGTAAAATAAATTCTCTACGATGATTCTCAGGACGGGACTCTGACCAGGAGCTAAGCCCCGTCCCTCTCCCCCTGACGCCATATTCCCAGAATGCACTGCTACACTGACGGCATGTAGCGCTGCCCTCTGTCAACAAACAAACAAAGTTTTGTATTTAAACAATAATATTGTCAAAATTAACTTTAATAAGTAAAAAAAGTAAAACGCTTCAAATTAAACTATTATGTTGAAATAAATCTTTGTTCAGGTGAAAATTTACTGAAAAACATTTGTTATTTATAAAATATGTTTTTGAAAAATCTAAACAAAAACATTAAAATAGATCCTCACAGTTCATTGCTGATATTTACAGACATGTTAGGTTCAACATTAACATCTCAAAATATATCAATGTAAAAAGTGATGAGGTGGGCGGGGCAATAACTGCTGCTCGTCACCTGATTGGTCAGATTGTCTGTCTTGAGCTCGCGGTGGTTGGAGTACTGAATGAAGATTGGCTGGTTCCTGATGGTGGGCGGGGCGGAGGTATAGTAGTTCACCATGGTAACAGCTGCTTCTTCCGACGCCATTTCTAAAAATGCCTTAAAACGAAATTTTATACCGTTTTTAAACAAAACGAAGATATCGTCATGGAAATCAAGAACTCACTGAATTAAACTCAAATCAACATTAATTACATCATTGAAAACCTGACATAGGTGGGATTAACTTAATAATTGTGTTTCATCCAATAAAGGTCAAAAAACATCCTCACTGTGTTAGCTGTTAGCTTAGCAGTTAGTTTAGCAGTTAGCAGGTACCTGGTTTTTGGCCCTCAGCGTTATAAGCTTACTAACTCGGCCAAAAGGAAGCGCCAGTGCGAGCACTTCCTGTTCAGAGACGTCAGCAGGAAGCTGTCGCAGGTGAAGGACCCGAGATGGGACACACTGAGCGTGCTCAGAAACACACAGCCTATCAGTGCCATCCACTGTGGACAGACACAAACACAAAGACAGCTGTCCACAGTACATACGGTAGATGATGTTAAGATACTTTAAACAGGTACAGCAGTAAGATGTAATATATGATGCAGCCGTTACAGTCATCTAACACATTTTACACACATTTTACGGTTAAACATGGACAGGTAACAGCTCAAAGACGGGCGCTCACCTGTCGACAGGTTGGAGGTGCTCATGTTCGCAGAGCCGCTGAGGGAGGAAGTAAACTCTGACTCCTGCAGGAGAAAAACACAGTTCTAAACGTTTTCTGTGTTTTATTTCTATTTCTTTGTGTGTAATATAAAATCTATAATCATCTTCAGTTGGTGCGAAACCACAAAGGTATTTTAACTTTTTCTGTTTGCTCAATAAGATGTTCAGCTGATCATTAAAATGTCCTTTTAATTATTAATGTATTAATAAACAGATGTTTCTGCTCCAGTTCCACCTTTGTTTTCTTTGTCTCATCTCTTTACAAACTCAGTATCTTTTAGGCTTACAGCTGGTATTTTCATTATTCATCATTAGATGATTCATAGCAAAGACATGAATAGATGAGTCATTTTGTTTCTATTGATTGATGAAGGCTACTTGTAATTTTAGCTAATTTATGGCACATTAGCAACATTACAACATTTTACACATGTATTAGAAATCATCGATCTGTTCTGTATGTACACTCAGATATCGCGGGATTTCAGCCAATCAAACCCCGCCGCTCAGTCGCCCCTCTTCGCTCGCGACACTTTCAACCAAAACAAAACTGAAAACGCCAAATACGAGCGACAAGCAGCGCGTGAGGGGCGGCAAAAGCAAATTGGAAAAACAGGGGGTTCTATGGCGGGAAATGGGTCAGTAAACAAGTAAACAACAACAAACAGGAGCGGGGGATTGACGCCAGAGGCTCGCGCAGGTGCGGTTCAGTCACCAAGGAAACGCGAGGGAGGAAGGAGGGAAAATCAGCGTCGGGAATGTTCGGGGAAGGTTCGGGATGGTTTCCGCGCGCTCACCAGTCCATGTTCCGCGAGGAGGAAGAAGAGGAGAGGGAGAGTTGTTTTGGTCCGCGAGCGTCCAGCACCGCAGCCAGGCAGCAACCATGGAGAACAACGAGCTCACTTCCCGTTTGGTGACGTCAGGAGAGAACATGGCGGCTCTCGCGGACACGCCTCAGATGAGATACAGAGGGATCGATAATAATCAATACATCAGTTTAGACATTGAGTGTTGTTCGGAATCAATCTTCATTCTGTTTGTTTACTGTTATTGATGTCCTTATTTATTTGTTTATTACTCTTTATTTCTGCTGTCAAAAAGAAGAAATAATAATTATAATAATTCTTTCAAAGCAGTGTAACTGATCACATGAATAGGGGTTCATCCTTCTAGTGTTGGGAATTGGGGCTCGTTGAAGGGAGCCGGATCTTATGGCTCAGTTTCTTTCCGAGCCGTTCGAATGGAGCCATAAGATCCGAGGTGAGACAGTCGTCTGACTTGCGGACGTGGCTGCATTATATCCTCCCATGTCAACACGCACATATTTAAAATTCCACACTTTTAAAATGTAAAAGGAAACAGCAGAATAATGTAGGAGCAATTAATCAAAGTCATTGATTTGCCAATAATTTATGATAAACTCTGTATGACTACAGAAATGTCAACGAAAAAACAGCAAACTTGTTGGGGGTTATAATGTTGCTCACCGTCGGCACTATGTTGTGGTGACAAGATTCCGCTGCACGTGACCTGAGCTGCCTGTGGTAATTCGGAATAAGGGGAGTGGATCGGGCAGGCAGTGAAATCTGGGCACAATTATAAAAAGAACGGCTCTCACCTACGACTCGGTTCCCGTCGTTCGCCCCAAAGAGCCGTTCAAAAGAATCAGACCGTTCGCCAGCGTCACAACACTACATCCTTCTTTAACCCCTAGTGAGAAAGATCTCTTACTGAAGCAGCAGCACAGATACAAAGTGGTAAAAACTTTATGACAATTGAAAATCTTTTGATTTTTTTCACCAAATATACTAAAGTTACGAAGATACTAAACAGAAAGGCCCTCTCACATGCATAGATTATTATTACTGTATGTATATGTGATCATTAGTCTGCAGTGTGATGATGCAGCTGATGGATGTGAAATTATAACAATTCTATGTACAGCTGTGATGACAAATCTAATTTATGACCGACCTTTATGAGCGTCTTTTATTTTATTAAATCACCAGAAACTGCTGCTTTCAGCTGACAGGTAAAGAAATGAAGTGAAAGGTTAGATGTTAGTTAATTAGACTAATATTTATGTGAAAGGATTCAAGCAGTTTAACTCCGCATCAGCACCGATGTGAAGATTAAACGACATGAATGTAAAGATGTATAACTCAAAGCATTAATGACACTTACAAGTAAATGACATTTATTACAGGCTAATACATGTGTAGCATTCAGAATACACCGACTAATAATGATTAACACGATCCATGATAAATATACTAACAGGATCATCTAAAAATATCCTTTGAGATGTATTTATATATTAATTTCCACTGAAGGACACACTACCGGCTCTCGGCCACAGCACCTGGTCGTCTTCAGGACTGAGGATTTAACTTCGTCTTAAAGCTGTGAAATAATACAAAACATTTCTCATACGACATTATTACAACAACAGTCAAAGAAACGTCTAAATAGTATTAAGCTACAGTTAAACATCTCATCGACCTGCGAGAATCTTTGCCTGCAGACCGGAAGTGGAGCTGAGTAGGTGACATCCGGTTGGCTGGATATCTTGAAGTGGGTGAAAGGTGGAGACGACGACAGGCTGTGATTCTTCAGCACAAACTCTCTGAACGGTTCTTTGCCTGTTTCCTCTGAATAAGACCACCATGCTGCAGAACACAGGGTGAGTGCGTGTTAGCTTCTCCACTTACATTCTGTTTGTTCTTCCTCATAGAGAAAGACCGCGGAACAAAGCCATCTTTTAACCCCAGCGGTCATTACTAAACCTTCATGTATACCGAGAATAAACTTAGCTTTTAGTGAAACAAGCACCTTTAGATTAAGACTCAAATGAGGCCGATCTGACCGGCGAAGATTTATTTGCTTATAGTTAGTAAGATATTTGGACCTGGTCTGTCCTTTGACCTTTGACCAGGAAGATTTTTTCTAAGGGGTTTGGTTAATGCTGCTCCTGCAATCAAGCTCCCCACTGTTGTTGTGTATTTGTGCCCTACATACAAAATCCCATCTGAAGACCCCTGAAGTGTAACTGGTCCTGTTCATAGAGTTTACATCAAACTAGATCGAACACATTGACACACATAAACAGCCTTTATAATACCGGTATCAGGACTTTATAGTCCTGATATAGCTTATAACAGATTAAAAATGTAGATTCAGACCGAATTAATTATTATAACTGTGTGTCACAGGTATGGTTTCTCTCTTGTGACCTTTGAGCAAGGCAGTCCTCCTATATGCCTCTTCCTTCAGCTGCCATGGCGCCTGTTGTTTAGTGGTTGTTATATTCGGCGGGAACATTTCACATAGAAGTTATTTTCTTATGTATCATTTTCATATTTGTGAGAACTTAATTAAACTTCCACTGTAGTAAGTCAATCCTCATACACTCCTTCAAAATAAAAGCCTATGACGGTATCTTCTGTGTGGAGGTGTTTATCTTGAAAAGTAAACAGGAAGTTGAACTTGAGATTGAACTATATGTTTTTACACAATGCCATCTGTGAGATGTAATGTAAAATACAACTCACAACATTTTACATTAAAATTACAGATTCATACTTAGTGATGTTTCCTGTCCTCACTTTGTCTGCATCTTGTAGATGTACACATTTTATTATTTATCTTCTGCTCTGTCCTGTTATCTCTCTACCAGTCTCATTTATCTGTGTTGTTGTTGGTTTTCAGAATAAAAGTCTTCTGGTAAAACCTGAACGACAGTAGACGGTTTGTCTGCCAGAGTCTGGGAAGTTGTTTCTGTAAAATCCAGTTTTTCATGAACTAAAGAAACCTGGCAGGTTTTATCAGTCAGAAACACACGTGATTAGCCTAGCTTAGCACAAAGACTGGAAGCAGAGGGAAACTAGTCGCTTGCCAGTTTAGTCTGACTTGAGTTACTGACTTACTGAGCACCTGTCTTTCCTCTGTTCTGTTAGCATGTTAGTTAAGTCTTCCTGTCTTCTATGTGTGTTTCAGGAAGTTAGCCGGCTGCACGCTCTTTATCACCGGAGCGAGTCGGGGGATCGGTAAAGCCATCGCTCTGAAAGCTGCCAGAGATGGAGCCAACGTCATCATCGCCGCCAAGACCGCAGAACCCCACCCCAAACTCCCAGGAACCATCTACACCGCGGCCCAGGAGGGTGAGGAGCTAACAGGATAAAAAGCTAACTGCTATCATGCACAGTATCAAATGTGGATTCATCCGCCGCTGAAAATAGTCCCCAACAAATGCAGTGTTTCCTCCTGTTTGTTTGATAAAGCCACAGTGAGCAGAGTCTCTTCCTCTTCAGCCACCAGAATGTAAAAGCTAATTTAACTCTTATTCTGAAAACGAGACGCTAACAGAAACTACTGAGTGAGAGAGAAATAAGAATCAGAGAGTTCACGTGTAACTGCTCAGGTCGAAGGTCATCTTCAGACTGTTACAAAGAACAGCATTAGCATATTAGCATTTAACATTTAACATTAGCAAGGTGTAAATGCTAACATGAAATTTCAGCTAACATCTTTTCCTGTGTGTGTTTGTGTGTTGTGTATTTCTGTGTGTTTGTGTGTTGTGTATTTTCTGTGTGTGTTTCTGTGTTGTGTGTGTCAGTGGAGGCGGCCGGTGGGAAAGCGTTGGCCTGTGTCGTTGACATTCGTGATGAGCAGCAGATCGGAGAAGCTGTTCAGAAAGCGGTCGACAAGTTTGGAGGTAAAACAACATTTTGAACATTTAATCTGTTAATTTATAAATTAATCTGAATTCAACAAAATAAATAACTTAAAATATAAAGTCTGTTCCACATTCACAGAAGTCAATTAATTAATTAGTCAATTGAGGAATAAAATATTCATGAAGTCACACAATAAATAAAGTGTTAAATTTAATATTTATTTGTTCACGTACAAAAGTTGTAATTCTTTTCTGTACAGCCATATTTTAAGAACAGATCAAACAGTTCCAAAAGTCTTTACACAAAATATTGTGATTGTTGTTGAAAATGTCAAGAAGTTTATCAATGAGGTAATTTAATGATATTTAAATGTGCAGTAAACATGAATGACTGAGTGTAGAAATCTGAGGTGTCAGTGTGGAAGCTGCTGCCGGATCGTTTCAGCCTGATGTCGACTGAACTTCCTGTCCTGCCGATGACATCATCACATTGCTTGTCTCTGATTGGCAGGAATCGACATCCTCGTGAACAACGCCAGCGCCATCAGTCTGACAGGAACTCTGGAGACACCTATGAAGAAGGTCGACCTGATGCTGGGAATCAACCTGAGGGGGACCTACCTGACGTATGCACCTGACACACACACACACACACACACACAGGAAATAACATCTTTTTTATCATTGAAATAAGCTAGCAGCTCTAAATAGAGTAATGAAGTCAACTAATTTGGAGGCGAAGGGCTTCAGTAAACTAGCTTCGGTTAACGAGCTTCAGTTAACGAGCTTCGGTTAACGAGCTTCAGTGAACGAGCTCCGGTTAACGAGCTTTGGTTAACGAGCTTCAGTGAACGAGCTCCGGTTAACGAGCTTCGGTTAACGAGCTTCGGTTAACGAGCTTCGGTTAACAAGCTTCAGTTAACGAGCTTCGGTTAACGAGCTTCAGTGAACGAGCTTCGGTTAACGAGCTTTGGTTAACGAGCTTCAGTGAACAAGCTCCGGTTAACGAGCTTCAGTGAACGAGCTTCGGTTAACGAGCTTCGGTTAACGAGCTTCGGTTAACGAGCTTCGGTTTACGAGCTTCGGTGAACGAGCTTCGGTGAACGAGCTTCGGTTTACGAGCTTCGGTTAACGAGCTTCAGTGAACGAGCGTGTTTGTGTTTCAGGTCAAAGCTCGTCATCCCTCACCTGCTAAAGAGTCGCAGTCCTCACATCCTGAACCTGTCGCCTCCTCTCAACCTCAACCCGGTCTGGTTTAAGAACCACACAGGTAACCACAGCCACCAGCTAGCTAGCATCCCAGCATGTACCTGTGCAGCAATGACATGTCTGTTTTTGTGTTTTTCTTTCAGCATACACGATGGCAAAGTACGGCATGTCCATGTGCGTGCTGGGGATGGCTGAAGAGTTCAGAGGTCAAATTGCTGTCAACGCCCTCTGGCCTAAAACGGGTCGGTGGTTGAATGTTAGCATTCTAACAGACTTTTACACTCTTGTGGTAGAATTAGCATGCTAACAAGATCCTCATAGACTAACAAAGTTAACCAGCATGCTAACAGGCTTCTTATATTTAGCTAGCATGTTCACAGACACTTCTAATGAGCTGACATGCTAACAGGCTCCTCATAGACTAACAAAGTAAACTAGCATGCTAACAGGCTCCTCATAGACTCTCCATGATGCTAACCCTCCTCTGACTTGTGTGTTGTTGACGTAGCGATCAAGACAGCAGCCATGGACATGTTGGGTGGGGACGGCGTGAGTAAACAGTGTCGTACAGCTGACATCATGGCGGACGCCGCCTACGCGGTCCTGTCCCGACAGAAAGATTACACGGGTCAGTTCCTGGTGGATGAAGACGTCCTGAAGGAGCAGGGGATCCAAAACTTTGATCAGTACGCCGTCCAGCCAGGTGAGAGCATGCTAACTGAGCTAACGTATCCTGTAGTGACAGCTTAGCATCACACACACAGCCATGTGGTGCCAACTCTGGTCTCTGATTGGTCGACAGGTCACCCGTTACTGCCAGACTTCTTCCTGGATGAAGCACCGGAGTCTCTTGCTGAGCAGATGGAGCAACACGGTAAAAACTACAGCTAACCAATAATTAATAATTATTAATTGACTTAATTAATAATCATATAAAAAGTACTGAACACTAATAACGTGTAGTCGAGCTCTGTGACATGAGCCGTTTAAGTTTGTCATGTTTCAGGTTGTGGTTTTGTTTAGAGGAAGCTCGACCTCTTCAAGCATCATTACTTACCAGTGTTTCTCTCCTCTGTTGCTAGGGGCGACCCCAGCCTTTAAACCACCATCATCATCAGCTCCGCCCCCCTCCAGTGGACCAATAGAAAACACGTTCAACGTCATCAGAGGAGTCATCAACGAGGACGTGGTCAAGTCGACACAGGGCATTTATCAGTTCGACCTATCAGGTAACAACAGGAAGAGAACAGAGTCCATATAAGGAGATCCTGTTTGTGTTTGTGTCCTTATAAGGAGATCCTGTTGGCATGTCACTGATGTGCTTATGTCCTCATAAGGAGAACACGAGGGCGTGTGGTTCCTGGACCTGAAGAGCGGCTCGGGCAGTGCGGGGCAGGGCCAGCCGCCCGTCAAAGCTGACGTCGTCATGACGATGGACTCTAACGACTTCAGCAAGATGTTCGCAGGTGAGTCGATGTAAACTTAGAGACAGGTGACATGTTACCATGGAGATGAGTGTGCATTTCGTTTATGTGTTGTTGTTTCCATGGTAACAGCAGTGTCTGTTTTCAGGAAAGCTGAAGCCGACAATGGCGTTCATGTCTGGGAAGCTGAGGATCAAAGGCGACATGACGCTCGCCATCAAACTGGAGAAACTGATGGGCCACATGAGCAAGGCCAAACTGTGAGCCCCAAGCCCCACCCCCAGGCCCTCACAGGCCCCGCCCACTCGTTGTACATGTTGCCTTAAAGAACAATAATAAAGATCAAAACATTTAACATGTTAATAAAAGTTGATAACAAACTAAACACAGTGTGATTGAATCCTGACGTCCTCACACAGACACACAGCATTCAGAAAGGCGGCCATTTTACTTTCCTCCATCACACGTATAATATTCTTTAACACATCTTCAGCAGGTGACGTCAATTCCAATGGAAGGATGTTTCCGTCAATCGCAGCTCCACGAGAGAAACGAGCTCCTGGAAGGATTTTAGTCTGACAGATCCACGATGGCCTCTGCTGTCGTTAGCATTCATGCTAACAGTGGACTGTCGAGTGTGAGATGAGGAAGAGGCTGTCAGTCAGACAGTCGTCATGTTACGCAGTGACACATTCGTAAAGGACATGAAGTCGTGTTAGCACAGAGGCTAGCAGGCTGAGGGGTGAACTTTAAACTCACAGGAACCCTCTTCTCTAGTGTTGAGAATTTCAGCTCTTTGAAGGGAGCCGGATCTTAAGGCTCAGTACCTTTCCGAGAGCTGTTCCCATAAGATCCGAGGGGGGGATGAGAGTGTGGTTGGACTCGGCACAGAGGGGAGTGGATCGAGGGCAGGCGGTGAACGGCTCTCACCTACGACTCTCTTCCTGTTGGTCGCACCAAAGAACCGTTCAAAAGAATCAGATCGTTCCTAAAATTTCACAACACTGTTATTCTCTCATTTTCACTGGTCACAGTACACACGAGTCTGAGGTGACAGACACCAACATTAAACTGTACACAGTCTGTCAGTATGTGACATGTCTCATGACTGTCAAATAGACAAATCTCCTGCCACAGATAGGGGGCGCCATAGAGCCAATTGACCCACATTAAATATGTATACAACAAGCAGCTAGCATGCTGTATGAGCTGTGTTACAGAAATATAATGTCACAGTCAGTGAAGACATGGGGGAGAGCCCTGATGTGTCAGAGACTTCACTGGGCAGGTATTCTACTTACCTGACCCCCCCCCCCCCCCCATCCTCTCACTAATAATAATGTCAAGTATGTTCACTTCCGCCAAGTGTTAAGTGTCTGTGAAGGAAACCCTCTGCGCAATGTTTCTTTTTTAATCACAATAAATTAATTATAATAATTAATCATTAAACACAGCACATACATACAAACTGAAACCCGACGCCTTAACAGACACGTGCGCATGCAGCTGTTCCACTTCCGGTTCTAATTGTCTAATTAGCAGGTGCGTCCAGGTGTCTCCAGCTCTCTTTAGCTTTAAGTGTGGCGGCGGTTTCCAGCAGCTTTCAGCCGCCTCTCGGTGTTCCCTGACGGGCAAAGAGACTCGGAGCGGACCGAAGCATGTCTGCGGGAGCCGGACGGGTGATGACGGCCTGGGTTTGGGTCAGTGTGCTGGCTTTAGCCCGGCTCAGCACGGAACAGGAGCCGCACCGGGACCTAGACCGAGGTCCGGCCGGCCACGAGGCGCTGCTGTCGGACTCTGAGACGCCAGAGGAGACCTGGGGCGGGGGGAGGTTTCTGCCGGTGCCGGTGCCGGTGTGGAGGTTTGTGAAAGGTAAATAAAAATATAGAGCATGTGGTTCAGGTGCAAGAGGAGGCACAGGTGAAAAGGAAGATAATTTAATATAAATGTTAAGGATGAAACAGATGGTGCAGGCTCACAGGCTGCAGGTCTCTGATGGAGGTGTTAGATGGAGCAGCATTAAGAACATGGCAGTTAGCTCCGGATCGTTTTCAGCTTCCTCCCATAGAGACAGAAGTGTTAATTTTACTGTTTGTGTTTTTACTTGATTTAAACTGATTTATTTGACAGTGTAGTTCTGTTAATGGCTGAATGAGCCGCCGCTGGAATAAACAGATTTTAAAACTTCAGGGCCAGAAAGAGAAAATGATGTAAAACGAATCGGGAACCTCAGAAACATGACGCTTTAAAAGCTTGATTTCACCTCCTGTTTGCTTCTCTTTAAAAAAAACTGGTATTGTCTGTTTGTTAAAGAAGGCTTTTATTTGTGCAGTAATCACATGAACTTCCTGTCTGTCAAAGGCTTTTATTTGTGTAGTGAAACCATGAACTTCCTGTCTGTCAAAGGCTTTTATTTGTGTAGTGAAACCATGAACTTCCTGTCTGTCAAAGGCTTTTATTTGTATAGTGAAACCAGGAACTTCCTGTGTGTGTTTCAGAGCTGCAGCGTGGTGGCGGTCAGGCCTCAGACGTTGGGCGGCCTCAGTTTCGATGCAGCAACAGGACGCTGTCTGTCCGCTTCTCGCTTGTCTGACACCCTTACCTGCGACTGGAAGGTGAGTTTGAGTTGTCCACCAACTGCAGCTTTTGAACAAGGTGACCCGATCCTATAGAAGTCTATGCTCCTCCTCCTCCTCTCCTGATTTATTCCCTCAGTAAACATGTTCCTCATGAGTTTATGGTCTCAAAGTTTCAAGTCGTCTTCAGCACAGCATGATGTTCATTTAGTCACTGAGTTTTAACTTTATGAAGTAAGTTTACATCTGCAGCTTCTGTTTATGGTTGTTGTTGTGTTTGCATCACGTCTCCTGATGGGTTTAGGGTTAAAGTTAGAAGTAGAATTTTTCTTGCATTTTGTCAGCAACACATTCAAGCTGGGTCCCTCCTCACCCTAAGCTCACTCTCACTCTCTTGTGCAAGAACACGCCCACCTAACACAGACAGCATCACGGTTACCTTTGCGCTAGCATACTAACCATCGGTTAGCTTTCCGCTAGCATGCTAACTGCCGGTTAGCTTATCCTACCTGGTTTGAGGCACGTACCTGTCCAACAGAAAGAAGGCCAACTCTGCCTTGCTCTCCACACTGACCTGTACGCTGTGATTGGCTCAGGGAACCACGACAGCGCCCCTCCTGAAAACGTCCCGTGCAAAGCAAAACAACAGAATAGATGCAGAGGGAAGGGTCTCACAAGGGTCTGCACACACACACACACACACACACACACATGCACAGAGGCCCATAAGTTTGTCTGACGGAGAGAATAATGCTAACCTGAAATCTCATCAGTTTTGTCTCCTCGTCTCTCCTCAGACGGGAAAAGGTTGCTGTCTCTGCCGGACGGATGTCGTGGTTCTGTTCGTACTTTCGGGCCTAGCTGCTGCTGAAGCTCCCTTACACCAGTTGCTACATTGCATCATGGGTAAAAACGTTAGCCACCTTTTTCCATAATAATAAACCCTGCTGATGAATTTATCAGTGAATAAAGTAAGGCTAAAGAGGGAGAAGTTACATCAGTGATGAATGAATGAGCTTTTGAAATGAGTCATTGAAACGTTTATTATATTTCTGTTCAACTCGGGGAGAGAAATGTTTCAAGTTACGAAAGTTGCACTGAGACACTGTAATTATAAACCTTTGAAATGTTTCGGTGCACAAAGAGCACAGAGTTAACAACAATGCTAACAGGAGAGCTTTGACGTTAATGATTCTGATTGTCTGGAAAAACCAGAAGCGTCTGAGCTACACCCTCTCTGTTATTCACCCTCTCTGTTATTCACCCTCTCACTGTTATTCACCCTCTCACTGTTATTCACTCTCTCTGTTATTCACCCTCTCTCTGTTATACACCCTCTCTCTGTTATTCACCCTCTCTCTGTTATTCACTCTCTCTGTTATTCACCCTCTCTCTGTTATACACCCTCTCTCTGTTATACACCCTCTCTCTGTTATTCACCCTCTCACTGTTATTCACCCTCTCTCTGTTATTCACCCTCTCACTGTTATTCACCCTCTCTGTTATTCACCCTCTCACTGTTGTTCACCCTCTCACTGTTGTTCACCCTCTCACTGTTATTCACCCTCTCACTGTTATTCACCCTCTCAGTTATTCACCCTCTCACTGTTGTTCACCCTCTCACCGTTATTCACCCTTATTCACCCTCTCACCGTTGTTCACCCTCTCACCGTTGTTCACCCTCTCACCGTTATTCACCCTTATTCACCCTCTCACCGTTGTTCACCCTTATTCACCCTCTCACCGTTGTTCACCCTTATTCACCCTCTCACCGTTGTTCACCCTCTCACCGTTGTTCACCCTCTCACCGTTATTCACCCTCTCACCGTTGTTCACCCTCTCACCGTTGTTCACCCTTATTCACCCTCTCACCGTTGTTCACCCTCTCACCGTTGTTCACCCTCTCACCGTTATTCACCCTCTCACCGTTATTCACCCTCTCACCGTTGTTCACCGTTATTCACCCTCTCACCGTTGTTCACCGTTATTCACCCTCTCACCGTTGTTCACCCTTATTCACCCTTATTCACCCTCTCACCGTTGTTCACCCTTATTCACCCTCTCACCGTTGTTCACCCTCTCACCGTTATTCACCCTCTCACCGTTATTCACCCTTTTTCACCCTCACTGTTATTCACCCTCTCACCGTTGTTCACCCTCTCACCGTTGTTCACCCTCTCACCGTTGTTCACCCTTATTCACCCTCTCTCTGTTGTTCAC
This sequence comes from Semicossyphus pulcher, assembly GCF_022749685.1. Classification (NCBI taxonomy): domain Eukaryota; kingdom Metazoa; phylum Chordata; class Actinopteri; order Labriformes; family Labridae; genus Semicossyphus; species Semicossyphus pulcher. Next base: position 21,861,417 of record NW_027211696.1, on the reverse strand, counting down.
CCTCTCTCTGTTGTTCACCCTCTCTCTGTTGTTCACCCTCTCACCGTTATTCACCCTCTCACCGTTATTCACCCTCTCACCCTTATTCACCCTCTCACCGTTGTTCACCCTTATTCACCCTCTCACCGTTGTTCACCCTCTCTCTGTTGTTCACCCTCTCTCTGTTGTTCACCCTCTCACCGTTATTCACCCTCTCTCTGTTATTCACCCTCTCACCGTTGTTCACCCTTATTCACCCTCTCACCGTTGTTCACCCTCTCACCGTTATTCACCCTTTTTCACCCTCACTGTTATTCACCCTCTCACCGTTGTTCACCCTCTCACCGTTGTTCACCCTCTCACCGTTGTTCACCCTTATTCACCCTCTCACCGTTGTTCACCCTCTCACCGTTGTTCACCCTCTCACCGTTATTCACCCTTATTCACCCTCTCACCGTTGTTCATCCTCTCTCTGTTGTTCACCCTCTCTCTGTTGTTCACCCTCTCACCGTTGTTCACCCTCTCACCGTTGTTCACCCTCTCACCGTTATTCACCCTTATTCACCCTCTCACCGTTGTTCACCCTCTCTCTGTTGTTCACCCTCTCACCGTTATTCACCCTTATTCACCCTCTCACCGTTGTTCACCCTCTCACCGTTGTTCACCCTCTCTCTGTTGTTCACCCTCTCTCTGTTGTTCACCCTCTCACCGTTATTCACCCTCTCTCTGTTATTCACCCTCTCACCGTTGTTCACCCTCTCACCGTTGTTCACCCTCTCACCGTTATTCACCCTCTCACCGTTATTCACCCTCTCACCCTCTCACCGTTGTTCACCCTCTCACCGTTGTTCACCCTCTCACCGTTATTCACCCTCTCACCGTTATAAACTTGAGTTTAAAGCCCCTGTAAACCCAAATCCACAAAATCCTTCTAACAGTAATTTAGGGTCTTATGTACATCCTATTGAGCATCAAAAGTTTTAGAAATTAGTTTTAATCCAAACTCGAGTTGTTGCCATTCCTTCTTCGTTAACTTCCCTGACGCTGGGGTTAAACTGGGCGTGGTTATGTATCATATTTATCACGTCAAATTTCCTTGAACCAATCAACAGCAGTTGTCCCGCCCTCACAGGTGCAATAACACCTCTCTCTCGCGATCGATCTTCCTCTCTGAGTCTGAGCTAACTCGTGTCCACACACCCTGAACGTCTCTGCACATACCTGCTGCAGTTACCTAACGATCACCTTTTTCCCATCATGCCTGTGCGCTGTCCCCGGGTGCACATCCACCATCTGAGATGACAACGTGTCATTCTTTTATTTTGTAAATGCGGCGGACTTGGAGAAGCAGCAGTGTTTCCGCCACATACATGTAATGAATTGTTGCAGCCGCTGCTTCAGAAGTTGTGATTGAACGACTCTTTGGAGATTTCCGCTGCAAATCAACGATCGTCCATCCTCTCCTCATTGAGGAAGAGCACTGAAACAGTGAACTCGTGAAGTCTTGGCAACCACACAAACAACAGCGGGACCAGTTTACTTCTAACGGCAAAAGAGGGTCCGCTCCGCATCGCTGACATCGACATACATGTGCAGTTCTAACACGCAGTGTAGACGATCCACGTGTCCATATCAGCTGTGCGCTCAGTATCAAACTTTCAGCTGCACAATATTATACTGAAATGATGAGATATTGGCACGCCAGCAGCGGTGCAGAGAGCACAGGTGCAGGTGTGCTGGGGGACTGAAGCAAAGTGATCAGGTTAAAGCAATTCTTACCTTTCTGGCATTTTTACGCTTTTTTTTTGTAATCATAAAATGCTCCTAATAAGCGTATAGCACAATAAAATGTAAAAGAAATCAACTAGGCGTTGAAACTCATATTTAATTCTCATATATTTTTGATAAAAGTCTGACCAATCATTTTATTCGGTCCGAATAAATTGATTTGCCGAGCTTCCTGTCTGTCATCCGTCGCCGCGTCCCTCCCAGTTGCACCGCTGTCACGGCTCGCAAGTCGCGCGCCTCTCAAGCCACGCGCCTCTCTGGTAGAGCACTACAGTAGAGCGGTGAGAGAGAGCAAGGAACAGAGAACTGACAATGACTGACTAATGCGAGCCGCCACTTCCATCATCAGCTGCCCCCACAGAGAAAATTATCAGGACAAAGAAGACTATTTCACAAAAAGCTGCCTTAAAGAAAGAGCTTGATGCGGCAAGAGGCAAGACTGGAGTCAACATCGGCTCTGCTTTACAGCAATGGAGGAGGCTAATGCAGCTACATCCGGAGCTAAAAAGAGATGAGATGGTCGCGGAGTTTCTGCTGGACAGGTACGTTAAGTTTGCCTAATCCTAAAACACAACATTACATGTGATAACATCAGTTACCAGTTACTGTCGTTCTGTAATATTATGTTATTTGTGCAGGGAAATTTAGCCTAGCGTTAGCGCCTGTAGTGTAAACAAACTGACTCCACAGCTTGGTTTGTTTAACGTTACACTACCGGTGACGTTAGCTTCAGCGTTAGCCTCAGTGTTTATTGTGAAGTTGTCATTAACCCAGTTCTAGTATTATAACTCCGGGGTTGCGTTTGACTTGGTTGGTTGTACAGTAACCAGAGCTAGTTCAGCACATTGCTAGAAGACTTCTCCGGCTAATAGATAATGCTGGCTAGCTGACATCTGTGTAAATAAGACCGATCTGTCTATGTTTGTGACTTTTTCCATCCTTGGGAAGAAGTACTATTTACCAGTACTGAATTTTAAATTGTAAGAAGTTGATACATACACTTGCTCCACTTACTGTACATTGTGATAACATCACTCTGTGCCAAAGCAGCCTAAGATCTATATAAAATCTAGCCTGTTTGAGTTTATGCAATTTATATCCTGTGTCACGTTTCTATTTCTTTTACTCTTTGTCAAGGTACACCACTCTCACCGTAATGGAGGACATCCAGCACCAGCCAAGACTTGGTACCCCTGGAACTCATGAAGAGCTGAATGTTACATCTAAAAGATTTGTTTGCATTACTAAACAGTAATCTTGCAAGTGCCTTATGTTATTTATTTGCTTTTTTATTGGGACCAAATAACTAATTTCTTATAGAAGACAGCTGTAAAAAAAGAAACTGTGTACAATAATAAATGTTTTTCTAAAAAATTGATTTTAGTAATTCACTGCAGTTCATTCAGATGAAGTGGGAATATGAAAAAAGGGTCATAATGGAAGTAAAGCATAATAAACATTACTTTATGTGAGTAAAAAGACAAAGGCAATTATACAATGCAAGGTTTTATTGAGCAACGTGAATAAGAAAAAACGCAAAACTATATGAACCGCTGGACTCGGATGAGATCGTCAGGACTGAGTACAGCAGGTCCACGTGCCCTCCGACTGGCTCTTGTTGTGGATCTTGGGGCAGCTGGTCTGGTGGTTCCGGGCCTCTCCTCAGCAGATTCCCCACTCCGCATCACCCCACGGCCCTGCTGCTTCTACCCTGGCAGCCCCTGGAAGGACCTGCCCTTCTCGGGGCTCTTACACCTCCTGTGCTGGTTCCTGCTGTCGGCCCCTGCCTCTGAAGATCCGGAACGTAGTCGGGATCTCCAACCACACTCTCCTCCAAGAAGCACCACAATTTAAAAAAAAGAGCCTTTTACTTTGTGACTATATAACATAAAGTTAAAAGAAAAATTTTTTGAAGCTAAACGTCTAAACGAGGGCTAAAGTTAGCTACCGTTAGCTACCGTTAGCTGACAAAACAGGTTCTCAACAAAGTTAACCAGTAAACAAAACTGCTTGTACTGCTCCTAATTTTATGACAAACGTTACCGGGACAATTCAGGCAAGGTAAGACGTTATGACAGCAAGAAAATATTAATTCTGCCGAAAAACGACGCATCTGACTGTAAACAAACAGGCGATGAAATGCTATAATTACGATAGTAACGTTGGTAGTTCGTCAGACTACAAAAGGTAACTAAACGTTACGAGGGAGGGAATTTTATTTTATACCACATGCAGAATTGAATATTATTTAATTACTGTTGGTTAGTTTTCACTTACCTGTGCCTCTGACTCTGACTCTGACTCCGACTCCATTGACACGTTTCACTCGCGCTACTTCTCTCACCGCACGCGTCAGGGATGCATGGAGGAGGAGGGAGGGAGGGAGGGAGGGGAGCGTCAGAGGTCAGGCAGGGGGAAGAGGGTGGGGCTTTGAAGGGAGGCGGAGTTGTTCTTGTTCAAATTTTAAGTGCTGAGGGACAGGCCAGAAAGTTAAGAATTGCTTTAAAGTAGTTTGTGAATTAAAACCTAATGAGGTGAAGAAGAGAGAACAATTAAAGTGTGGAAGGAAGAAATAACCATCGATAAAGAGGGTCAGTCTACATGTGACGTGCTCCTCACAGAAATCATTGATATATGAGATTAATTGAAGTCAATTGATTACAAAGCCTGTAATTAATTAGATTTATTTTTTTGTTTTGAAATGAAGTGCACATGCGTGATACAACACCCTCTACCCTGCTGCTGAAAGTCCTAGAGGAAACACTGCTTTCCCATGCGCCATTGTTGTGTTGACAGTTGCCATGAGAACGCGGACAGGTAGACCCCGGCAGGTGTCAATCAACATGGGATCTGCCACGCCTACACAGTCCTGAGAAATGTCTGAACAGCCAAACGAGCTGTTTTTCAAGAAGATTTTCTCGTGGTTCTGAACGTTTATTTTCACTCAGATTTTTTGCTTTATGACACACTCAGCTCTGATATCAGAGACGCATTTTTGCGAGTTTCGAGGGACCTAAGAGTTTGGTCGACTATCAGGGAGATGAGAGAGCCTCACATGATGACAGATAATGATAGACTGAACAGCTTTGTTCCTGTAGTGTGTGGAGAGCAACGCTATGACCCAAACAGCACACCACACACTAACACATTCACTCACCAACAACCAGAGTCCGACTCTCACAGCTGGAAATCTCACTAAATCTCACGCGCTCAAACGAGACTTCAGAGTAAACAAACATGGCTTCCTGATCCACAGAGAGCGTGCTCGGCTGTCCTCGGGGTTCCCCCCACACAACAGGATATCAGATCGTAAATATTGAACATGTTTAATATTTGAAAAGGGTGCGGCCACGACGTTCCTCTGAGCAGATCGGGGGAAGTAAAACCTCTGTTAACATCGCTCACACCACAGGAACATCTGAGAGATCTTCTTTAGAACCATATAAACATCAGGGGTCCGTTTCACAAAGAAGGTTCAACAAACTCTGAGTCTAACCCTGAACTCTGAGTCGATCTACTCTGAGATAGGAAACTCTGAGTTTTCGGTTCCAGAACAGCTGATCAGAGTTAGTTCAATCAACTCTGAGTAGGTTCACCCGGAGTTAAGTGCGTGCACGCTGACTGTAAAAAGACAGCATTAATGGGGCCCGATACCACGATTCACCATGGCAACGGTACACAAAAAGAGGTCCTCCTACGTCACACCAGCGGAGCTCGAAATCCTCACGCGGACGTTCAGCGAATACGAGCATGTTTTTAGAAACATAAAGTAACACGGCTGCAGCTGCAAAAGAGAGAGAAGCGGCTCGAGTGAACGCGTCAGTTTGAACTGGTCTGTTTATTTAATACTTCATCACGACCGGAAGCTAAAATGTATATTAATTTAGGAGCAATGCAGCGGGAGAGAAAAACGAACATGGAAGCACTTCAGTGATATTTTAAATATGAAACAGATTAAATATCATTCAGTGGCTGTTTTAATGAGCATCAGCTTTATCCCTAACATGATGCTGACTTCACATACATTATAATTCATGTTGATTAAACTGAATGTGTTAGTTTAAATAAATAATAAAATCCAATAACTTTCGGCGTCTTATCTGAGCGCTCTCGGCAGTGGTGGTGGAAAATCTACACATGATGACTTTGACGCAGATTTGTCTCTTGATTTTTTTATCATAATTATAAAAGACTTTTGCAAAGCGGTCAGAGCAGCACAGAGACGCAACGTTTCTTCTTTTAATTCGGTAACCGCTTAAACACACGCGTGAGACGGGCTGAATGAACGAGGAAGTGAATGAGGGTTTTATATTCTAGAGGGAGGAGACGGAGCGAAGCTCTGAGTGTCCTGAAGAAAACCTGCTCGCGACCAGGTGAGGTTCATAGAGTCTGTTACTACGGTAACTGACCGAGAGCTTAAGTTACCTCTCTTTGTGAAACGGAAAACTCAGAGTTTCCCTCATTTCAGGGTTAACAGACTCAGAGTTTTCAATAAACCTGCTTTGTGAAACGGACCCCAGGACTTTGCTTACGATTGTCGGAAGGAGGGAATCAGACCCCAAATCAGCTTGATTCTCTTTTAGTGTGTACCCCACATTATGATAGAAAATGATCAGTCAATGGAGCCCTAAAATGAGGTCATCTCTGAGAGAACACAAACTGGTGATTCCAGGTGATTTGTTTCTTTTCGTTTTCTCTCCAGGTTTCTAAAGGAACAAAGTTTCTGCAGTTGAACATACGATACTTCGACCATCTGCTGCAGACAAACATGGCTGCTGTAGCTTCTTGTGAGAATCCTTCAACATCACTGCAGCTGTCACCACCTATGGTGAGCTGCAGAACAACACGTCACTGTGAAACTTCCCCTTGGAACGAGACTGAAGAGGGTAAAAGCTCTGGGAAAAGACGGCACTGTTAGCAAGGCACTCACAACAACAACCCATGGTGCAGCATTTGTTCAGATATCAACTCCGGCAGACACGGTAAGGAAGGCCTGAGACGTGATCCAAACTGTGAAACTTTGAGAAGAGAACTAATGACTGAATGTTTTCCAGGACTCCATCTTTGAAGTGATTTATTTTGACTCTGCGGGAGAGATGTCCACGATGCTGGCAACTTGTTTCAGTGCAGCAACACAAAGTGGACGAGATCGGCACCCAAGAAATGTACAGGAACCCGACTTGTGGAAGCTTTGGAAGTTTGACGAGGTTCCTCTAGAGCCGTACAGTCCAGAGCCGACAGAACCTTCAATTCCAGAACCAACAGAACCATCCATTTCTGAACCAACAATGCCGTGCTTAAAATGTTTATTAAAGCTTTGTTATGTTCCTGTTGCTCAGTGAGGGTTTTGTTCTCATTATGATGCTCGGTGGTAATCAGTCTGTTCAACAGCTTCATGAAGACACAAGCTTTTTAATTCAACACCAGTTTCTTGTGAAGGCGACCAAATGACCTGATCAGCTACACATAACCATCAGAACGAATCTGCACTTTAGAACGAGGTAGACATTTCTTAACACCTGAGCATTTATCTGTAAATCAGACAGTGAGAAAGCCTAATCTAATTATAAACACAACTTAGATTCCTCTGATCAGCAAATGAATAACACAACTGACTAAAGTTCAGGACACAACCCCGTTAAATCCAGGACTCTGCCTCTTGGCAATTATGACAATGCTTAAAAACAATGTACTGATAGAGCTCTGGCTGAAAGTGACAGGTCCACATTGATTATATCGTCCACAGATCCTCATTTATTATACACCATTACAGGCACAGAGTAACAGTGAGAACAGGAGCTGCAGATTCTTCCTCATTCAACCATGACGATGGAAATTCTTGTTTTTGAATCACCATATACAGAGCATGCCAGTTTTTCTCTGACTTGAAGCTTAGATGCTGTTCTACTTTTACTGCTGAGTCATGTTGAAATGTCCTAACTGTAAAATATTCACTGCACTGTTCCCGTCTTCATCAGAAACTGCAAAGACAACAGATGCAAAAGACCTGGAGGACAACTTGGGGAATATTTCAAGGTAAAGCAAGAAGACAAGCTGACAGATTACAGGTGAGGATTCTCCTTCAGCGACCAGGAAGGTGCAGTGCAAGTGAAATGTTTGTGACTGCTCGTCCTGGTTTTGTCAAACATCACATGCAGCTCTACACGCTACCAACCCCAGCTGTGGAGACACGGGCACAGATGCCTCCTAATAAGACGGTCATTTTTGTATATTTTACATTTTAAAACATTAATTTAATTGTGCTTTAGTATATTTATTTTGTGTATTGTCTTGTCTTTTTAGCAGAACCTCAAGTCTGTAGTAAAGCTTTGCAAAAAGTTTAAATATTTGCTAACTCATCAGCTAACGTTAGCATTCTTCTGAGCCAAGCTAAAATGACCACTACCTAGGATTTTATTTATTATGCAATGCTATCCAATGAAGGAAGTGGCTAAATGCTAACACAAGCTGTTGTCAGTAGCTAATGGATTATCAATATGTTGTTTGATCTGTGTCCCTTTCTCTGTTGTCTTTTCAGTTGCTGATCATTTGGGAAGTAGTCGAAGGAAAGCAAATTGTCAGAGTCCCTTTGTTTATACGAGCTGCAAACGGGCTGGCAGCACGACATAACAACGTTGGTGCTTCCCACCCTGAGTCCGGCGTCAGAGAAAGATGGCCGCCATGTGAATATGGTGCAGAGGACCAGTAGAATCTACAGGGACATGTGAGGTGAGCTGTTTATCCCATCAGTGAAGGAGTGTGGGGGTCGGGCTCACAGTCGATGGTGTCCATGATGTTTAGAGTTGAACAATCATCAGTGCCCTGAGCTACCTGCAGAAATATCCGTTTGATTCTCTGGTTCTGAAAGCACAGTGCCCCCCCACGCCTCTGGTACTGGGTGGTCGCCCTGTTTACATCAGCAATACAGGTCCAATGATTATTTGGATTCTCAGCTACACACCACTTTGAATGATCATGTTTAGGCTGCCAGTTGCCGAGCACAGTGTGTATATCTTTGATATTTAACACTTTATGAATGCCAGACACACAGTAGGAAGGTTTACGGTCTCGCTGGCAGCCCCATGTCTGGACCTGCAGGTCACTGTCGAGTAGTTGGGCAATCGTGACGTAGAGATCTCCAACTGAAAAAGAAAGAGACTTTAGAGGCCACGTGTCACAGAAGCTTACATCCTGTCCTACACTCGCAGATTTAATGTCACATATTCTGATCTGCTGAGCTGCACATGAAGCTACTAACCCTAACCCAGGTAGATCAGACGGGGGGAAAAGGTGAGGGAAGATGATGTCATAATGTCACCTCTTTTAGTAACCTGAATCATGTGGCTATCTCTCTACTACTACTGTGGGCCAATAGTAAGCTTTTATTTTCTTCTCCAACATGAACGTGTGTTTGTCGTGTTTGGGCGTGTCTTGTTTGGAGGCTTCGGTAGGCTACGTCGGGCTACGGCTACATGTACTTAGAGCAGTTGATTACATGCAGCCAGAGCACAGAAAACATGCATGTAGGGCTGCGTTAAGGGTCAAACTGTAATGGTGGAACACACTCTGACAGCACAGGTGTTACAGGTGTTATAAACACACAAACAGGACTGTCTAAAGCCTACCTGATATGTAACCTTAGCTAAACAAGATATCATTAGCTAACTTCACAGCCTTGGGGGTTAATAAAGTTCTGTCTCATGTTGGTTATTAAAGATGATGAGGACAGCTGACCTTTGGGCTGCTCTGACTGTTGTTTAGCGATGCTGTAAAAGGGCTGATTCACGTCCGTTGATATCAGCTTCCTGAGGTTATTGGGTGGAGGAGATTTGACCCAGTTCACAGCATCCCTAAGTTCCTGATGAAAGTCCAGTGGAATATCATGTTCAAATGGGAACGCTCCGATGTACTGCAGATGCATACCTGAAAACAATATCACCAGGTACATTAACATTAAACCACTGAGGTCTTCAGATTGTGTGTTCTTAACTCATTACCTATATGACTGAACTGGCTGTATCCCAGCGTCACACAGATAAATATCTGAGCGTTTCTCGCTCCGCTCTCGGGCCAGAAATGATTTTGATCTCGTCTGAAAGGGAACTGAGGTGTGCTGTGAAGGAGCCACACTCCAGGTCCGCTGTTATCCACCATCACAACCCCTGGAAACATGAACAGTGAGACAGCAGGTCAGAACAATGTGAAGAGGCTGTTCACATTGTTAGCTTATATTATATACTGAACAAGCCTACAGGACAGGACTCATCGCTGAACAGCCTGGCCTGTGGGATAATGTTGAGTTTGCCTCTGTTCAAGTGGGTTCTTTTTAAGTTGAACTATCACTTCAGTTATTTGCATGGGTCTGCTTTCACATTATTTACTAGTTCAGGTGTGTGTTGGGATCACTGACTGTATGTAAAGATGGCTGACGTGTCTCCACCTCCTCTCCCTGTACAACTGAAAGCCTACACCCCCGTCGGGACATAAATCAGCAGGATAAGAACTAACTATAATGACAGAAACATGTTTGAGAAAAAGGAATTTGATTTTATAGGTTGACTCATGTCCCATCTGTTCACATGGAGGAGGCGGGCTTTATGAGCTATACTGCAGCCAGCCAGCAGGGGGCGACAGAGAGGGTATTAGCCATCATGTCGTCCATCTTTTTATACAGTGTGTGGGTGGGATTCAGATAAAGAGGGTGAGGAGGGCTTTGATGTTTCCTGTTGATGGTCGCCTCATTTGTGGTGTTAGAATCTTTAGTTTGAATTTAGTTTAATAAAAAGTAAAACTTGTGTTTTTCTGTGTCTCAGTTAAAGGCCCTCTTAGTCTGTGTGTGGCCTTTTTAAATCACAGTCTCTTCAGGGGTTGTGGTTATCGTTTACCTTTACTGTGACCAAACGTGTCCATAGCGTTGCATCCTGGAGGCTGATCGCTGTAGCTGATGAATCCAAAGTTATTTGGCTAAAATGAGTGCAGAAGGAAAAAGATGAATTAACAGAAACTCTTAATTCCTTCACATTCAGCAGGTCTAACATTGTACCACAGCAACATGATTTTAACTCCTCTCATAGCATGTAAAGACCACATGTACACGTTGTTTAGTCATTACACACAAGTCAGGTCGTTACTGTTCCTGTCTCCATAGTTTATTACTTTATATATTCGATTAGGCACCGTCTCTTTGCATTACACTCAGACACTTTGTATTTATCTGTCACTTGTGTTTGTAGTTTTGCTTGTGTTATGTGTTACATGAATTTCCTTCTGGATTAATGGAGTTCTGTCTGAGCTTATCTGAGCAGACCAGCGATTGTCACCATGGATCTGATGGGAGTCAGGAGGGGCCGCAGGGTGTTGGCCAGGACTCCGTTGGGATGCTTGATGTCTTTATAGTTGTCTGTAGAGGGCGCCATCTTTCTCATTACATTTGAGTCAATGTAAACATACTCCAGACCAGTGAGAGCTTGGGACGTCAGGTGAGGCGCCTTGTATAAGATGTACCTTAAGGAAGCAAACTCGTTAGAGGAAATGTTATTTAGTCACAGCTGTGCGCTTTACAACAGTCCGGGTGTTTCCTCACCAGTTCACTGGCTCATCGTTCTCGTTTCTGCAGGTCACTGCACCGTCAGCCCCCCAGCAGAGCAGAGCGACCGCCAGCACCGACCTCAGCATGGCTCTGAATCACACCAGCAACAAACATAGCTCCTTATTAGCATGTTAGCATGACAACATACTATGAGCCTTATGCAACATCAGACTCTTAGCTGTGGATGCTAACTTAAATGGCTAATAGTTGTATGAAGTTGTACACCTTGCCATAGTATGCAGGTAATTCAACAATAGCCTGCAGTCAAACCTTTTTGGTTAGAGGGTTCTGAACTCGGAGCGCTTCATGCTGTCAGCCATAAGGAGCTTCACTGCTTCCTTTACTATCTCCTTCAGGAAACACTGGATCCTCCTTTACCAGAGAGGAGAAAATAACTACCCACAATTCCTTGCGCTAGCTACGTTTAAAGAGACGCACCTCTCAACCACAAAGACAGTAAGGAGATGGTCGGAGGAGGCCTATGACACTCTGCAGGGATGTTTTGAGGCAGGCACTCAGCGAGCCCCGTAGAGAGGACATCGACGGGCTCACAGAGCACATCACGGCTTACATCAACTTCTGTGTGGACTGCACTGTCCCAGCAAAGACTGTCCTTTGTTACTGAAATAACAAGCCACAGGTAACAGGACATCAAAGCCATCCTGAACACTAAGAAGCTTTTAGAGACTAAAATGTGGAGGAGGCTAAAGACAGTTACAGGAGGAGCTGAGTGAAAACTCCAGCAGAACAACAGGAGGAGGTCCGGAGGGGCAGGAGGGCCATCGGGTGTGTCGGGCCGACTGGCAGCAGAGGAGTTAAAGCAGCTTGGACGGGCCAACGAACAGTTTATTTGTTAAATTGAATTAAATAAAATCCATTTGTTTGCTTGGCTGTCAGAGCACTTTGTTATATAAATAAAGTTATGTTGTTATTATTATTATTATTATTAATTGAAGTAACTAATGATTTTGAGTAAAGACTTCTAATGTAAGCTTGATACAATTCGTCGCTGCATCTAATTAAGGTTCTTTGTTTCTGTATAAACTAAGATGGTTTGAGGCAGCGGACCTCTTCAGAGTGTGCGCACTGTGATGCATTAGAACAGGAAAAGAACGTATTTAGTTTTAACTGTTTATTAAACTAAATTCAAACCTAAGATTCGAACACGTGAGGCGACGGTCAGCAGTCACCTCTTTATCTGAATCCCACCCAAAGACTGTGATTAAAGATGGCCGACATGACAGCTCCTTAAAGTGAAGCCAAACCCTCTCTGTCGCCCCCTGCTGGCTGGCTGCAGTATAGCTCATAAAGCCCGCCTCCTCCATGTTAACAGATGGGACATGAGTCAAACTATAAAATCAAAATACATTTTTCTCCAACATGGTTTCTGTCATTGTAGTTAGTTCGTATCATGCTGATTTATGTCCAAGTGTTCATTTTTCTCACAAGTTTACTTTTAATTAGTTATTTGATGCTATAAAAAGGGGGCGTGGCCTCATGATTGACAGCTCTGTGGACAAATGGGGCTCCTGCAGCGTTCTGTTCCCGAGTAGCAGGGTGGAGGAGGAACGGCGAGAGGAGACGTAACTAACACTAACACTACAGCAGGTTTACTTTAAACATGCAGTCGTACATAGAGAGATAATCTGTGAATAAATCATGTTCCTCTGGCTCCTCCTACTGCTCCCGAAACAACAACCAATCAGAGCCGAGCAGTCTCTCAGGCCGCTGTCAATCACACTGCGCAGCACCGCTCCTCCGCGCACGCTCACACAGTCAGCTCAGTTTGTTTAGCGTGCGCAGCGTCAGCCGGTTTGTGTCCACAAAGGCTGAAAAACAACCACCAGGAATGAACAAAGTGCCCGTCCCTCCACTGCCAGCGAGGCTGACACTACAAAGAGCGTTACACCGAAGAAGAGACATGAGGAGGAGCAAGCTAAAGAGAAAGAGTCGGACCGAGACAGACACGAAACAGAGCAAACATCAGAGCGGCGTTTCTGAGGTGGAGAGAGCTACGGGAGCTGAGAGGATCAGAAAGCGATGCTGAGTTAGACAGGTCTGCTCCACAGGTAATTACCCCAGCTTCATTTCTGCTGTGTTTGTTTCACATTGCTGAGATGTCTGCGGTTACTGTGACGTTACATTGATGTTGCAGTCGGGCTAACGTTAGCTTGTTCCTGCTGCTGCTGTTCAGCGTTGTTTCATGGCGGTGTGGCTGAACATGTCTCTGTGACGTGTCCAGGCAGTGTGACCGTGTCAGCCTTTCTCCTGACAGTTCTGTGTGCCTGTGCTCTCACGGCTAAATGTTCACATCAGTGAGTTACTGCTGAGCTGGCTCTGTTTTATCCACAGTCTCTGTTAGCAAGCTAAGCGCTGCTGGTTCTGTTAAATAGAATTAGCTGTAGATTACCGTCACAGCAGAAACACTGATTTCTGCTGGTGTGATGTGTGTCTGCTTCGATCGTGTTGGTGGTGAAATACAACGGCTGCAGTTGTTGTCATGTCACGTTTTTTCCGGTGTGTCTGCCATATTGTGTATCTGACTCCTTCAGTTGCCGTGGTTACTAGCCTGCGTGTGCATGACAGCCTCCTCTGCAGGGAGGGCTTTGAGGCAGGACTGAGCGCCGCGGAGAGAGAGGGGGAGGGGCCTGGAGGATATGATCTTCTCCATCTTACCCACTGCAGCTTTAAGCCAGCGCCAAAGGAAAATCACCAGCACCAAAACCATGAGAATAAAGAAAAACCAAACATCAAATCATCTCGGAATGTGTTTCTGTGATTTATCAAACAACTGTTGAACAGGCCGAACGTAAACTGAAATAACACGTCCGTCAACTCGCTGGACAACGCTGCATTGTTTGAACGCTCTGCCGCTAAGCTAACGCTAATGGGAGAGGGGACTTCCTGTGATTTAGTTTTATTTCTGATGGAAAGTTTAAAGCGCTGAGTTACAGTGCTGCTTTTTTATCATGGCCTGCCTCCTGTCAGCTGTCGCCTGAAGCAAACATTTCCATAAGGCCGAGAACGCGACAAGCTCCTGTTGTGTGCTTTAATTATCAATATAGTTGCCAATGCATTTTCTGTCGATGAATTGACTAATGTTTCAGCTCACTTGTACACTTTATGTGTAAAGATCTTTGTGTGTAAGAAGTATGTATTTCCCTCTGACATGTTAGAAGTGGGAAGTTGCTTCAAAGTAAAGTGTAGTACTGGAGTTAAGGTTCTTTTCCACCTCTGCCTTCTCCAGCCTCCTTTAACTCACTTCAGCCCCCCTCTTCAAACGTTCTATGTAATTCATTTTTATAAGCCAGTTTTGTAAATTGGGTTTTCATTTCCTCTTGTGAATTAACTGAAGCTCGATGGACATTTTACCAAATGATCAGAAATATCAGGAGAATGCACAGATTTCTGTGGATAAGGTGACAGACTTATTGCCTTCGTTGTACGCGGATCGAAGATGCTGTCGCGCGTCGCAGCCCCCAGAGGCCCATTCTGAGCCAGGAAAAACTCTGCACTACAATCACTGAACATCCATAAGCGTGTATCTGCTTCAGACCAACACCAGAAGCTGGCTCCAAATGATGTCATCAGCACCAGATGGCAGCCATATTTTTTTACAAAGAGAGGAGGGGGAGACGTGTCGGCCGTACGGTCCATGTTTACAACAAAAGCTCATTTGCAAGAAGAAAACATGGTGGACAGGCTGAGTGTATAAGAGAGGTCACATCAGACACTTTCTAACTTCAGCCATGAGATCATGTTTGTTATAAATCCCTCAGAATCCAAATGAGAAGGAAAAGATCTTCACCACTTTACGTCCCTCATATGAATAAAAACCCGACAGTGAAACAACTTACCTTGTGAAGGAGGTTCTCAGGTTCTATCTGGAACCGCTCGTCTTTATACTCCCAGGTCACAGACACTCCTATGTACTTATGTTTGTACCCCCCCCCATTGTTTGCTGCCCAGCAGTCTCTTTATACGTCTTTTCCCGTAAACTGTCTCCATTCATGGTCGTCCATGTGGATACTGTTATTGCTAAAGTCAATATTAATCTGCACCTTGACCGTCACAAATACCTGAACACACTGAGCGTTGATAACACAAGGCAAAGGTCTTTGTTTTGTAATGTGACATTGCTTACTCAAAGAAATCCCTGCAGTGTTTAAACCCTCCTCTCGCCTCTGTCCTTGTCACTCATGTTTATGGCGATGTCCTGATCAGTTTTCAGGCAGCCTGGTCAGGTGACCTGTGTAAGCCCCACAGTGTAAGTAATGTGTCATGAGTTATTCTAGCTTCGTTATGGTTTTGATTTGTATTTTGGGTTCAGATATCATTTCCTGTTTCACTTTGTCACCTTGTCTCTCGTGTTGGTCCACTTCCTGCCTTTGTGTGTTTCCCGCTTGTTTGATCATGTGCCCTGCCCTGATTGTTTTCACCTGCGCCCTTGATTGTCTCACCTGTGTCTGATTAGCCTCACCTCCTAAGTTCATTAAGTCTCTGTGCTCCCCTGTCTCTGTGTCATTTCATCGTTTGTCATAGGTCTGTAGTCATCGTGTATCTTGGTTGCCTGAACCTGTTACCTGGACTTTCTTGTGCTTTCCTGTGTTTTACATTTCCAGTGGATTTTTGGTTATACCTTTTTGCCGATTGATTCCCCTTTGGATTATTGCTGTTACCTGGACTGTTACAGTAAGCCGTAGTTTGTTGTCTTTTTGTACGTTGTACACTTATTTCTAGTCTCCTCTACCTTTTGTTTCAACCACGTAGTCTCAGTGACGTCACCCATTGGTTTCTGAAGAAGCGTTTTGAAGCCCAAACTGTCGGCGCTGGTGGTCGCCATTTTGGAAATGCCAGAGCCGGCTAATCCAGAGGCCGGCAAAGAGGCGGAGCGCGAGCGAGCTGAACCCTATGGCTGAGGACTGCTATCAGGGTAAGTAAGGAGCTCTGTCACCGGACGAGCAAGCGGCGACTCGACATGTAACGGGGAACGTAAAATAACCGGTCTCCTCATCACCACGCTCCGCTGTAATCTCTCCGGGGGAAAGCCAACAACTCCTGAATCCTGTTTACTGGCCGATGATTAAATAAATGTTTGATAAACACTGCACAGGCTAACAAGCAGCTAAAGCTAGCACAGTATACCTGCTACTTAGTGCTAACAATATATCAACACAATTACAATTTATTAAACATTAACGGACTGAAAAGCTGGAGCTCAGACTGCGCGGACACAAAGTTCCATAAACACACACAGAGATTATTTGTCCTCTAAAGTCTCCAACAACACAAACAGGTGAAGGTAAGCTCAGTGTCTGTGTGTCTGTGTTGACGTCTAGCAGACAGCCAGCAGGACCCACCTGTCACTCAAGTGACCCCGCCCCTATGATTTAAGGCTTAATATAATTAAAACGAGTGTGTTATAAAAACATTCCCCCCCGTACAGTTATCCTGAACAATAAAATGAGCTATTTATAACACAACAGTTTTTTGTACCAGGCTGTAAACATGTTTATTCCTGCTGTAATGTTGTTTCTTGTGTCCTGGAGCCTCAAGTGGCCACGAGAGGAACTGCAGTTGTCTGCACTTCTGCATTGGCTTCATATTTCAACACCGGAGGGTGCCTCTTGGTCAGCCCATAAACTGTATAAAAAGATGGCCGACATGACAGCTCCCTAAAGTGAAGCCAAACCCTCTCTGTCGCCCCCTGCTGCCTGGCTGCAGTATAGCTCATAAAGCCCGCCTCCTCCATGTTAACAGATGGGACATGAGTCAAACTATAAAATCAAATACATTTTTCTCCAACGTGGTTTCTGTCATTATAGTGAGTTCTTATCCTGCTGATTTATGTCACAGTGTGTTTACTTTTTATTAGTTATTTGATGCTGTCAAAATGATGATTGACAGCTCTGTTGACAAATTAGGCTCCTGCAGCCAGTCTGTATCAGAGTAGTAGAGTGGAGGACGATCCGCGAGTGGAGACGTCACTAAAACAATCACTGCAGTCATTGAAGTTTCCATACCTGTGAACTTTAACCTCAGACCAACACAAGAGGCGTGCGGGATCCTTGCTGTAAGTTAAGTGTGTGTTTGGGTTAGCGGAAGTGGCTACGGCGGCTCCACCCTCCGATCTCCGATATTTGGAGGAACGTTCATTTGAGGTGAACACCTATTATGCAGCCTTGACATCTGCTTTCAACAACCCCAAGACAACCTCAAGGTTCACTCGTTGGACCCTGAGGCTTCAGCGCTTACAGCTTTGGGTCTGTTACCGCAAGGGTGCATGATTTCTGTGCTAGATGCTCCATCAATGGCTACAGAACCACATAGTAAGGTGGTGATGGTGTCCTGCGTGGCTCCCAAAGCCGCGTCCTGGGCCACTGACCTGCCTGCTACGCTTGCCAAAATTGCTCAGGCCAAAGATCTCGATGAATATGTGCAAGATAAAAGGACAATACATTGCCAGGGACTCAGCAGGCTGATAGGTAGATGCAAGGTACATCCCATACAGAGCTTTTCCAAAAAAAAGATGGGAAGAAATATCAGCTTGTGGTGCCGAAGTCTCCTGTCTGCATTTTCCTTAAGTATTTCCATGACAACCCAATGGGAGCCCACCTTGGTTGGCTGAAGACCCTTTTGAGGGTGATGGGGGTCGTGTGATGGCCATCTGTGAGAAAAGATGTGTGGCAGCATGTAAAAGAGTGTAGCTCCTGCCAGCAGTACAAAGCTGGGAACACGAAGCCAACTTCATGGGGCCACTCCCAATGAGCAAAAAAAGACATGCACCTACTGGTGATAGTGGACTACCTCACAAAATCAGTGGAAGTATTCCCATTAAAGGACGGTGAAACACCCAAAGTGTGTCCGATCTGGAAAGATGAACTCTTCACCAGGTGGGGGTGCCAAAATACAAGGTCTCTGTTAGAGGGCCACAATTCATGAGTCAAATCCTCTGAGCTCTGTAAGAAATGTGAAGTGATGAAAAAACTGACAACCAGCTTCAGTCCTCAAACCAAAGTCACCGAAACGGTCAACAGGACTTAAAAGACCATGATGGCTGCCTTTGTTAAAGACAACCACTGAGACTGAAAGTGGTTTCCAGAGTTCAGACTGGCCATCAACATTGAAAACATGAATCCACGGGGCATACACCATCTGAACACAGAGGGTGGGGGGTAGGCTATGTTCAATTATAAAGAAATCCTTGCAAGGTTAAAACCCTCTTCTTGGACTATGTGTCTGACATGGTGGTCCCCTGCTTGGGAACATACTGTGAACGGTTTAATCATTATTGTTACTGTTACCATGTATATTGTCATATCTTTCATCTTTTTATTGGCACCTTCTTTTTTTTGATTGAGTTAACTTGCAAAGAAACCTGAACACCTCCCTCTCATACAGTTTCCAGTGTTTGTGTACGTGACCACCTACACAAAGCTCAGCCCTGCATTTGGCTTCAATTATCCTACAACGTGACCACTTGCACACAAGTGTTCTTCAACCATCTCGTATTTGTTCTCATCAGCTGAAAACACGCTTCTCTTGAGCTTCCTTTGGTCTCTCTGTGATGACACCAGCACACGTGCTAACTACAGCCGGCCAGATCTGAAATGTCACAGTTCATTCTGACACACTGAAGCGGTGGACGGTAAGTCTTCGGTAAGTGGAACTCAGTTGTTGTCTCTTATTCACTTCATATCTTAAGCTGTTGTCATGTACGTGTTTAAACATTGACCTAAATAATATCATAATCTGAGTGATTTCTCCAATATGTTGTTCAAACTAAAACGTTGTATAAAACTCACGTAGCTGAGTAGCCATTGACATGGACTTGCACTGACTTCTGGCCTTAAACAACAAAATTAGCTTTGCTAACGTTGTTAATTTAAGGCATAAACAAACACATAAGTAAAGACGAGTAGGCAAGGCACGTTTATTTATAAAGCACCGTTCATACAAAGAGCAGTTCAAAGTGTTCGAAGTCGAGGGGAATTCCCAGATTTCAACATGCGTTGGGCCCCAGACCCCGGAGCCCCAGACCCCGGAGTCCCAGACCCCGGAGCCCCAGACCCCGTAGCCCCAGACCCCGTAGCCCCAGACCCCGGAGCCCCAGACTCTGACTGCTGCAGTGTTCAATCTGCATTTTATTTCAACATTTTCAGACAGGAAATAGAGAGAAATGTAGGATCAATTAAAAATAATTAAATATTGATTATAAAGGTAACACATCAATGAGAATGATTCATTAAATATAATTAAAGTAGCAGAAGTGCAGACAAGAGGCGCATAGTTCAAGTAGTAATTCATCCTTTGGAGAGTGAAGCATGCAGAGTGAAAAAGGAACGTTTGTAGCTTTGACTGACAGGCGGTCAGAGTCGGCCGTGTCTAACATCTGGGAGATCGGGTCTGTGCTGCAGGACAACAAAACTCTCGGGACGCCCAGCAGGCCAGCCCCAGATGCCTCATATGTCACAAGCATATCAGAGATGTATTTGGGAGCTGAGCCACAGAGAGCCTTATAAACAAGCAGTGAAATCCAGTCTCTGAGTCACAGGTAGCCAGTGTGTCATGCGCTCATACTTCTTTGTTTTGGTCAGGACGCGTGCAGCGGCATTTTGAAGACCTTGGCGTTGCTGCACAGCTTTTTTTGAAAGCCGTGTGAACAGAAGAAAGGCATGCATCAGCTTTTCATGGTCTTTGACATAATTCCTCTGACTCTAGAAATGTTTATTAAATGGTAAATGGCAGGCTTCCGGTTGCGACATGTAGAGAGAGGACGCACACGCGAAGGCTCCCAGATTGCTTTTTGTTACTTTCATTTTTTAACAATCTTTTTGTGAGCATTTCGATATAACCAACATTGCTTGACCTAGTGTGGAATTTTTCCAGGGATCATCAAGAGGGTAACTTGTCGAAATTTAAATTTATATGGGGGGGCAATTTATTTTATGACGTTGACTTGGTGAACCCCGGTTTCCCCTGGTTTCCCCTGGAGAGCAGAGAAGGATCATCTTCTCTTGCTGATGGAGGCCAGGTGACTGATTGAAGTACCATGTGGGGATGGGGTAGGGGGTTGTTGATGTTGTATATAAGCTTGACCATTGCAACAGCAAGGGAGAGAACTTTCGCACTTCTCTCCATGCTGCATGTAAAATGTAAGTAAAGAGACTTGATTCATAACATTGAGTTTGCTTGTTCTTCACAAATTATCTTCAGAAGGAGAATTTCCCTCACATTTTGGTGTCAGAAGTGGGATGGACATTTCGCTGATCGACTCCTGAGTCTGGACTGAGGGTAAACTGCCGGCAGGGGTCTTGTCCCAAGACTCAGGGTGACCTCCCCACAAAAAAGGGTGATCGGAACCCGCCTGAAGTCAGACAAAGGTGTTGGACAGTGGATGCTCCATCTATTTTATGGGGGTGAGTACGGTGTTATGAATCATTTTCTTGGTAGTACCTGTGGAATTGTTGTGTGATAGGACAACTGTTTCCTTGTAATTCCTTTGTGGTATTGGAAACTAGTTTCAGCGTAATTCCAGACAAGTGGTTGTGAAACTAACGCATGGTTGTATTTCTCTGATGGATTTCCTTGGGGGAGCAGAGCCCGTTGGCATGTAAATCCTTTGTGGTATTGTAGACCAGTTCTATGTAATTCCGGAAAAAAGGTTGTTAGAACTGACAAGGGGAATCAAGGGATTGTATGGGTGGAGGACTTTTAGACAATCCTCAAAGCAGTTTAGTATAGCACATTATAAGTGAACAGCACATTATAAGGGTATAGCACATTGTGATAAAATGGGCGTATGATTGAAAAATCTATGAAATATATAAAGAATAAACTTTGTGGTTGCTCATTCAGTGTCTAGTACATATTCATGTGTACTACAGGGGTGTGTTGCTCAGAACGAATGTGTCGTACAAACCACCTGGCTGAATAAGTTACCCAAAGGTAGTGTGTGCTTGATAAGATCCAACCATACTTGTATGGGAAGATCAGTGTGACTGTGAATTTTGTGTGAAAGATAAGCCCATTGAACGTGCAAGCACAGCCGTCCTACTGAGTCAGGTACACCATGGGGAACAAAGCGGGGAAACTAAAACCTTTACCGGACCCTCTTTCCGGTCCTGCTAAATTGATGGTAGACAAATCTCGAAAAAATGTGGTTGATGATGTTCCACTTTGGCACCATATGACACAGGGTGTGTTTCCATTAATAGGCACATTGAGCACAGAGTGTTTAAGAAGGTGTAGAGTGCTTATAGAAGAACGTGAACAGGGAAAGAAAGTAGGAAAGAAAAGAATGTCTTGGCCGGCTTACCAGAAGTGGGAAAGGGAAGCAGAAATAAGGGAAGCTAAGACAATAGCTGGTGTGATGGTGAAGCAGATGGAAGATGAAAATGCATGTGATAGGCAGAAAGAGAGAAGTAAACGTAGGGGAAGAGATAGGGCTCTCCCCCCGCCATATGCTGTCTCCATGCCTGCAACTCCTGCTGGTCATGAAACACATTCCCCAACCGCTGAGACTCCTGATGACCCCAAGGAGGAGGGGGAAGGGGCAACATTATATCCTGACCTATCCACCCTGCATTTAACCCCCAAAGAGACAAAGACTAACCTTGTTCCTCCCGTCAAGTCTCCACTAGCAGCGTCATTCGACTATTGGTTGCGGAGCCAAGGGGACAAAGGGGCTGTACAACAAATGCCCATGATGATGTTCCCAAATCCCCAGCCAAGGCTAACAGGTGAAGACACACACAGTCATTGGGATCCGGAGGTGTTGGTGTACAGGCCATGGCAACCGGATGAACTAAAGGAGGTCGCAGAGGAGCTGCCTGACCCACAAAGGACTGGAGGTGAGAAATGGGTCACAGCCATGCAACAGTTGTTGGCCATGTATAACCCAACATTGCAGGAAGTAGAGGCCGTCTGTCGCAGGTGTTTCAAACTCAGATGGGCCAACATCCGACCTGCCGACTGGTCCAGCAGCCCAGTAGTTGGAACAAGGGACTTTGCTGCGATGATGGACAGGCTGTATGAGGCAGTGCGCACAGCTTTCCCCTTGAGGGTCTGCTGGTCTGACATCCACAACACCAAGCAGAAGGAGGGTGAGTCAGTCGCTGATTATCGCACTCGTATGGAAACTGTGTTCGCAGCTCACTCTGGCATTGACTCAGACAATGAGGCATACAGCGCCCTGTTAAAGACTGCCCTGGTGAACAGACTCCATCCGGACCTCAGGAACCGAGTCATGGCTACCTGTATTGGCTGGGAAACGGCATCCATTGCAACGGTGTGGACACACGTCTTGCACGCTGAGAGGAACAAGGTAGAGTTGGACGTTAAACAGACTAAAAAACTCCAAACTGCTCAGTTAATGTTTTACCAGCAGGGGGGCCCACAGAATCCTGAACAACGGTGGAAGAACAACAAAGACAAAAAGAAGGGGGGTCAACATCCAAGACTTCAAGGGAAGTACAGCAGCAGTGACCGCCACAAGCTGAGGTGCTACAGATGTGAAGGGTTTGGCCATATATCACGGGATTGTGCTACCCCGGAAAAGGACAAACGTGGAGGACGAGAGCGAAGGGACTCCTGGCCATATGTACCACCTCAGGGGCTTTCTGTTCATTCCCCAGGATTGCAGGCGACACAGCCATAGGAGACAGCGGAGGCAGGTCAGAGCATTGAGCGGCACACACCTATAAACACACAACTAGAGACACATAAGGCAGATGACAAACCAGTTGTTACATACCAGCAATATGTACACTTAACACTTGACTCCAAGACACCCCCTAGGGTAATTCTGAAAGTGCTAGGTGTTAATGTGACATTCCTTGTAGACTCAGGAGCAGAGGTTTCTGTAATCCAATCTAAAGTTCTCCCTAATGCTCCAAAAACAGCTAAATTCCTAAAAACAGTAGGAGCATCAGGCATTCCAGGGTTTGAACCCATATCTGAACCACTAACGATATGCTTCGGGGATTATATAGGGGACCATCAATTTCTCTTATCTAATGTGTGCCCTGTCAATTTACTGGGCAGAGACCTCATGTGTACTCTGAGCATTGAAGTCCATTGTGATCCAACAGGCATAAGAATAACATGTGTTACTGCTGGCTTATATCCTGTGTGCACGTCTGACAGTGATTATCTTTATGCTTGGGATCTTGTACAACCTTGTGATATAGAGAAACTCTTATCTAGGGTACCGCAATTATCAGAGGCTCCTGAATGTTTGCACTGTGTGTCACATGTGTCACCAAATGCTAGAGATTACACATATGAAGAAGCTTGGGAGACAGGACATGATAATGAGACCATTGAAGTTGATAGAGTATTTGTGGGTTTGAATTTTGCAGCAGCATCTGTACAGCTTTCTGAATCTCAAAAGACATTGTTTTCAACACTTGGGTCGGTGCCTCACATCCCATTGACAAAACAATCCAGCTGTGGGTGGGGGGCCATAGGACAATGGGTTAAAGCAGCTGTAGAAACATCAGATTGGCAAATTCAACCAGATGGTAGCTCTTACTCTTCTTCTCTAAAAATCACATCCTATGTAGTAGGGATCAAGGTAGTAGCTGTCCGCAGAACACACACAAACACGCACAAGGTTACACTTATGCCATTGACGGCCGAAGAGGATGCAATGCTTTCAACAGTACCTGTTGTTTTCTGGGCTCAGAGCAAGTTTGATTTTGGGAATATAAAAGGTGCAGCTCCAGTCATTGTCCAACCAAAGTCAACCTTTAGGCCATGTAAAAGACAATATCCACTTAGCCCAGAAGCTGTTCAGGGCATTGCTCCTGTCATTCAGTCACTCATACATAAAGGTGCCATTGTGGAATGCGCTAACTCACCATGTAACACCCCCATCCTGCCTGTTAAAAAACCAAATGGTAGTTGGAGACCAGTTCAAGATCTCAGGGTAATCAATGAGGCTGTTCAACACCCAGCCCCCACTGTACCTAATGTGGCAACATTATTGTCACAAGTGCCAGCGAACTCTTGTTGGTTCTCTGTAATTGATTTAGCAAATGCATATTTTAGCATTCCTGTTCATCCTGACTCACAGTTTTGGTTTGCTTTCACGTTCAATGCTAAGCGTTACACTTGGACCAGAATGCCACAGGGGTATGCTGCTAGTCCCACTCTCTTTGCTGTGGCTGTGGCTGAAAACCTGTCGCATTGGGAGCCAGTGTGTGGCAGCACACTTGTTCAGTATGTTGATGACCTCTTGGTGTGTTCTGCAACACAAGAGGATTGTCAGGCTGACACAGTGTCTCTGCTTTGCTTTCTGGCAGAAAATGGGCATAAAGTATCAAAAGATAAGCTGCAGTTTGTTGCACAATCAGTGCGTTATCTTGGCCATATTATCACTCCGGAGGGTCGTAAATTGGGTCCAGAACGCATCCAGGCCATTTTGGATGTTCCAAAAACGCGTACTAAAAAACAAATGATGTCCTTTTTAGGGTTAGCAGGCTATTGCCGTCCATGGATTCGTGATTTTGCGGAGATCTCCCAACCCCTGTATGACATCACTCATGGGGGAAGACATTTGGCCATGACTGATACTTTGACTTGGACTTGTGAAGCAGAAACAGCATTCACTGACTTGAAGAAATCATTATCTAGTTCTCCTTGTTTAGGACTCCCAGACTCGACCAAACAATTTAATCTGTTTGTTTCTGAACGTGATGGTTTCATGTCAGCAGTTCTCACTCAGCCTCATGGAGACAAACAACGACCAATAGGTTATTATTCAAAGCGACTTTCCAATACAGAGAGGGCTATGGTTGCATGCTTAAGAGCTGTAGCAGCAGCTACAGAAGCAGTATTGTCTACAGCCGACATTGTAGCTATGTGTCCTCTTGTTGTTCATGTCCCGCATGCTGTTCACTCCCTCATTCTTCAAGCAAAAACTGCACATTTAACCCCAGCACGGCTGTTACATTGGCAAAATGTCTTACTAATAATGTCTCATGTTACATTGAAACGATGCACTGTCCTTAACCCATCAACATTGCTCCCAACTGCTGAAGACGGGGAACCGCATCCCTGCCTGGAGGTAGTGGACACGGTATCAAAACCACGTGATTCCCTGTTTGACACTCCTCTCACAAATCCTGACTCTGTCTTCTTTGTAGATGGGTCTGCCATGAGACATCCGTCAAATGGTTCTCCATGTGTGTCGTATGCCATTTGTACTAAACATGGTGTAATTGAGAGTGCCAAACTTCCTGACAACCTGTCTGCCCAGGCAGCTGAATTATTTGCATTAACCCGTGCATTTATACTGGGAAAGGGACAAAACATAACAATTTATACTGATTCACAGTATGCTTTTAACGTGTGTCATAACTTCCATGCTTTATGGAAAAATCGTGGTTTCCTTACTTCTACAGGTAAACCCATTGCGCATAAAAGTCTTATTGTGAACTTGTTGTCTGCATTACTTCTGCCTGACTCTGTAGCAGTATGCAAATGCCAAGCACACACAAATGCAGCAACCCCTGTGTCTCAGGGAAATGCTGCTGCAGATGTAGCTGCAAAGACAGCGGCACTTTCACCTGCCTCCCCCACTCTACAAATGCCCTTGTCTCTCCAAAATGATGTTTTCTCCCTTAATGATGTCTCTCTGCTGCAAACAGGAGCTGATGTTGGTGAGAAAACACTATGGAGAAAGAAAGGGTGTAGTGAACTCCCCTCTGGAGTCTGGATGAATGCACATGGCCTTCCAGTACTCCCGAAATCCATCTTCCCTTTTTTAGCCAAATTGATCCATGGGCCTGACCATGTCTCAAAAGGGGGAATGATGGACATTGTAAATAGATTGTGGTATGCACCAGGGTTTACCACTTTTGCTGAAAATTTTTGTAAAAAATGTGTTATTTGTGTGACGAACAATGTTGGCAGGGGTGCAACAATGCCTCTGTCAGCGCATCCCAAACCTGAAGGGCCTTTTGAACATTTAATGATGGACTTTATTGAACTTACTCCATGTAGAGGTTATAAATATTGTCTTGTAATTGTGGACATGTTCTCAAAATGGATTGAGTGTTTCCCATGTAAACATGCTACGGCTGTCTCTGTGGCAAAAGCATTGTTAAGAGAAGTAATTCCACGCTGGGGCCTTCCATCCAAGTTAACTAGTGATAATGGGTCTCATTTTGTCAATAACATCATTCAGAGTCTCTCAGAAAGTCTCCAGATAAACCTGAAAACACACTGTGCTTATCATCCAGCGAGTGGAGGAGCAGTGGAGAGAGCTAATCAGACCTTAAAGACAAAATTGACTAAATTAATGGCAGAAACAGACCTGTCATGGATGGAGGTTTTGCCACTGGCATTAATGTTTATGAGAGGTCGTCCACATAAGACAACGGGCCTCTCTCCTTATGAGATCCTCACTGGCCGCCCTATGCGAATGACGAACACCCCTTTTCCACAAAACAGGTTAACTCTGACAGGAATGGATGATGACATGTTAAGTTATTGTTGTGCACTTATGCATACCTTGAAGCTTATCTTCCCTAAGGTAAAAGCTGCCCTTCCTGAGCCTACGGGAGTGAAACTCCACAACTTCCAACCCGGGGACTGGGTAGTGGTAAAAGACCTCAGGAGGAAACACTGGCGTCAGCCTCGGTGGACAGGGCCATACCAGGTACTGTTGACAACTCCAACTGCTATCAGGATTGCTGAGAGGGACACGTGGATCCATGCTTCTCAGTGCAAGGTCTTCCCCTGTAATGATGCTGCTGGAAAGACGACAGCCTAGCTGGTGGGGAGTTGAGGATGGGTCCTGTTGGAAGGTTGTGGCGGCAGTCTTCATCATTGGCCTGGTTACCACCATCACAATCCAGTCTACAGTCGAGCAGAAAGGTCACAGCCATCTCCAAAGAGATAAAACCGGGAAAAAATTGGACTTCAAACGTCCTCATATATTTACACCCACCACACTGCCTACTGATTCACATGCATCCAAAAGTCAAACTGATTCCACTTATACTGATATGCATACACCCAACCCATCAACCATGGGAGGAACTGGACTGATGACACCAAGAGTGCAGGGCAACAGAGAGGGAAGGCGTGACATTGGCATGTCACCACCGCAGGGTCAGGAGACCCCAGAAGAAGAAGCGCGCGTTGAAATTGGTGCAAAAGAACTGTTGAGTAGAAGGAAAAGACAATTGGGTGAGCAGAGTGATTGGAAACCCTGGGGGTTTGATGCTGGTGACTTAATTGATAATTATAGAGAGAAAAATACGTGGTATACCTTTATAGGGTGGTTAAAAAATAGGATGTATGGCCCTGAAACTAGTGTCTTAGCCATTCAGGCTCCTCTAGCTAATTGGCATTCTTTATTCCAACTTGAGGTGAAAGACTGTCCTTGTTTGGATCCAGTTGTTAGTCTAGTACAATATTTTGCTGACCATCTGCACATGGACAATAGCACACGTGAATATTGCAAATTTTCTCATTTGACGTGGTATAATGTAAGTAGGAACTTGTATAATCATACAACAAAGCAAAGAAACATATATTTATCTTGCTTAGACTGGTTCACAAAATGTCCCATTAAATTCAACTTACGCAGAACCAACTGAGATTCCTCTAGACCAAAGTAGTTCCCACCATGCCTGTTTATGTGCAAATGGCCCAGGTCAATTTATGGGGGTGTCACATTGCCCAGATCCTTTTGCGAGTCTACCAACACACAAACCAGGTGCTGGTCACATGAACATGACTTTTAAAAATAGAGAGACTGTCTTAGTAAAAAGGTTCCTTAATGCCCCTGCACACAAAGGGATACCTCCTATTGGTAATCTCTACTGGTTCTGTGAAAATAAGGCATTCTTTTTTCTACCACCAGGATGGTCTGGCTGTTGTTATTTTGTTAACCTGACCATAACCAATCTGGCATTAATCCCTATAGACCTAAACAAACAGTCAAACCATGATCATATTCATAAACGTGAAATGGCACAGTTTTCTAATCTTCAATCTTACCACTGGCGTGTTTCCTTAGGTGAGAAATGGGGTATTGGGTTATTTCCGTGGTATGGGGTAACGTTCTTGGCTGACCATATTGATAACTATGTCTACCACTATTATTGGCATTGTAACCATAAGTATGTGTCTGTTGTTGTTCATGTAACAAGGACATATGTTGTTGTGGTAACAAGAACATATGTTGTTGTTGCTCTCTTTGCCTGTCTCTATCCTGCATCTCCTTCTATCCCATTTTCGGCCCATCCAGTCGAGGCAGATGGCTGTTCAACATGAGTCTGGTTCTGCTCGAGGTTTCTGCCTGTTAAAAGGAAGTTTTTCCTTGCCAATGTGCCGAATTGCTAAGTGCTACTCATGGTGGATTGATGTTGGGCCTCTCTTTAAATAACTTAACAAAGAGTCGGTCTAGACCTGCTCTTTCTGTAAAGTGTCTCGAGATAACCCTGGTTATGATTTGGCGCTATACAAATAAAATTTGATTGATTGATTGATTGATAACATAACTTGTACAATGTCTGCTTTCGCTAATGAAACAATAAAAGGTTTCCATTATTTAGCCGCAAATGATAAGTCCCACAGGTTAACTTTGTTAAAACACGAAATGGCTCTTGATTATATTCTGGCAAAAACTGGAGGTCTATGCCTGACATTAAACTTAACAGGAGAGGCGTGTGTGACAATCATTCCTGATAATTCGGATAATATAACCACTGTAATCACCGCACTTGAGAACATTCGCGACGCATTTGGTCCGTCTCAGTCTGCAGGGTTTAGTTTTAACAAATGGTTGAATGACCACTTCGGCCACTGGGGTCCTCTAATCATTCATGTGTTGGTGCCTGTTCTGACTGTGTTCTGTATTGTTTTATGTTTTTGTACTTGTGCCTTAACTTGTATGCGAGCTTTCATGTATCGATGGATAGGTGGAATACTCGGAGGAGAAAAGACATCGGTATATGTTAAAATACCACTTGAACCAGCAGATGATAGTGAAGCAAATTTGTATCATATGTCAGAATGGGTTCCAGGAAACCCATATATTGATTCGGAACAGGAAGAGGTTTAACAAATGTTGTTATTGTTAGTTTGTTTTTCCTATAGTATTAGTTGTAGCATAATGGTAATTTCTTGGGTGTCTTGTGTCTGTTTATTTTAGGTTTTCTAGGTTTTTGTTTATTCATAACATGGTGTGATGTGAAATTTAATTCCAAACAATAATGTATTTACACTTTGTGTCAAAAGGAGGGAATGTGGAATTTTTCCAGGGATCATCAAGAGGGTAACTTGTCGAAATTTAAATTTATATGGGGGGGGGGGCAATTTATTTTATGACGTTGACTTGGTGAACCCCGGTTTCCCCTGGTTTCCCCTGGAGAGCAGAGAAGGATCATCTTCTCTTGCTGATGGAGGCCAGGTGACTGATTGAAGTACCATGTGGGGATGGGGGTTGTTGATGTTGTATATAAGCTTGACCATTGCAACAGCAAGGGAGAGAACTTTCGCACTTCTCTCCATGCTGCATGTGAATGCAAGTAAAGAGACTTGATTCATAACATTGAGTTTGCTTGTTCTTCACAAATTATCTTCAGGAGGAGAATTTCCCTCACACTAGTTTAGTCAACTCCGCATAAGATGAGCAAACCTAAAAACACTAAACCAGCCAACAACGTGGAAACTCCGGCTACACGTGCTGCTACGAGTGCTGCGGGCAAGCTAGCATCTTTTGCAGCTAACAACTCTCCAACATCGTCAAAAACTGCTGCAGCTCCCGCGGTGGTCGGCATGGACCAGCTGTCTGCAGAGTTCGCTAAACAGAGAACCTCGTTAAAGGAGGATGTTTCTTCCCTGATCCAAGAGGCTATCAAACCGCTGCAGACTGCAATGGATACACTGCAATCAACAATGAAGTCTTTCCAGGGCCGTCTCACCTCCGTTGAGTCTGTGGCTGGTGACAACTTTGAAAGATTAACGGTAGCGGAGTCTACCATTAAAACGCTTCAAAACCATAACCAGTCACTTCTGGAACGGATTGACGACCTCGAGAATCGCTCGCGGAGAGCTAACCTCCGTATATTAAACATCCCTGAAGGCAGCGAGGATGGCAAGGACCCCGTTAAGTTCATGTCCGAGGCATTGATGCAAGCGATGGCCCCCGATGTTTTCGCTGCGCCGCCTGAATTGGAGAGAGCCCACCGGACCCCGACCTCCAGATCCGGCCGGAGATCATCCCCCCGCACGTTCCTGGTCTGTTTCTCCAGATTTCAACAGAAAGAAGCTGCGTTGCGCTGGGCCAGGAATCACGAGCTGACGTACCAAGGTACCACTATAAGAGTTTATCAAGATGTCAGCGCACTGCTCGCTAAAAAGAGAGCTGCGTTTAACGGAGTTAAACAAGCCTTGTACCGGAGGAGCGTCAAGTTTCACCTGCTGTACCCGGCCCGGCTGCGCGTGATGTACGAGGATGACGTGTTTACCTTCGACTCACCTGATGAAGCTCAGAAGTTTCTAGATCAGAAGTTTGGTAAGGAGTAAGGCTATATATGTCGCGGTTTGGTCTGTGCAGCCTGGAGATGGTTAACCATCTGAGCTTTTGACATGTAAGATCACCTCTTCAACCCATCACGTCAGCCAGCGGTCTGAGGACCCGAGGTATGAACACTCACTGACGTTATTGCTTGACTAATCGGTATTATACTGTACACAAGTACATATCTTGAACTCTTCTACTGTACAGACCACTTATGTTGCCTTTCAATATTTATGTTATACACGTTCTCATATATGCTCGTTTGTTTTACAGTTATTGTATTGCTCAACCATTTTATTTTTTTTTCATTTTTTATTTTAACATATCATTGGTTTTTGGAAATAGTGTTTAGCCTGCAGCTTGCCTCAGGGAGAAGGACAAGTATAGGCTTAGTTCTAGTTCTGTTTTTGTTTTGGACATGGGATAGGGTTAGGGGAAAGGACACCACCACATTTCTGCAACAAACATTCACCTTAGTTCACTTAAGAAACGAACATAACTGTGTACTTTATCACAACCACTGCTCTAACTTCTCTTTACTTACTACTCTTTTCATTTTTATTTTTTATAGTTGAACATGAGAGATGGTATTGATGCAAAGAGGGCTGCTATACGATTCATTAGCTGGAATGTAAAAGGTTTAAATGGGCCTGTTAAAAGAGCCAGAATATTTAATCATCTAAAATACTTAAATGTGATGTTGTATTTCTACAGGAAACCCATCTACTGGTTAAAGATCAAGTCAGACTAAAAAAAGGATGGGTGGGGAATGTGTTCCATTCCAACCTTAACTCTAAAACTTGTGGAACGGCCATATTGATTCATAAAAGAATCCAGTTTAGTGCGACCACTGTCACCTCAGACCCACAAGGTCGATTTGTAATGGTTTCTGGACTTCTCTACCATAAGCCTGTGGTTTTGATTAACATCTATGCCCCAAATTGGGATGATGATAAATTTATGGGGAAAATAATTTCATTAATCCCAGATTTGAACTCACAACAATTGATATTTGGCGGCGATTTAAACTGTGTAATGAACCCGGTATTAGACCGTTCCAACTTTAAATCTACGAACCTGTCTAAAAAGGCCAAGCTGTTATCAGCCTTTATGAACCAGATAGGAGGTGTTGACCCCTGGCGTTCTTTGTTTCCACAAAGCAAGTCCTTTTCTTTTTTCTCCTCTGTACACCATTCGTATAGTAGAATAGATTATTTTTTTATTGACCAGACTCTTCTCCCCTTTGTCACAAACGCTGAATACTCAGCTATAGCTGAGTCAGATCATGCCCCTGTAATATTAGACCTTGCATTTCCTTCTTACAAATCAGAACGCCCCTCTTGGAAATTAGATAGAAATCTTCTGGCTGATGAGACTTTTTGTGAAATGATCTCCCAAAAAATTGATGACTTTATAGATTCCAACAAAAAAGAGGACACCTCCCCTTCTCTTTTATGGGAAACATTAAAAGCTGTAATCAGGGGTGAGATTATATCATATTCTGCTAAAACAAATAAAATGAAAAGAACAAAACAAGAGGAGCTCATTAAAGCAATAGCTATGGTGGATTCTCAGTACTCCACCTCCCCCTCCCCTGAATTATATAAAAAGAAGCTGGACCTCCAAACTCAATATAATTTGTCATCAACTGAAAAGACAGAACGTCTCCTATTAAAATCACGGGGGTATGTCTATGAGCATGGCGACAAAGCTGGACGGCTATTAGCACACCAACTTAAGTGCCGCTCCGTGTCCCAACAGATTCCACAAATACGGAAAGATGATGGTGAACTAACTATTGACCCAGAAGAAATTAACGAAACATTCACCTCGTTTTACTCAAATCTGTATACGTCAGAGATAACAAATGATAGCTTTAACATGGAACATTTTTTCAACCATCTCCAAGCTCCTTCTATAAAAACAAGACACAGGACTGAGACTGAGCTCCCACTAAAATCTATGGAAATCATTAACGCGATTAAGGCAATGCAGAATGGCAAGACGCCTGGCCCTGATGGGTACCCTGCAGAGTTCTATAAAAAGTTCTCTAGTAAGCTGTCTACAATCTTACTTGATATGTTTAATGACTATTTGTCTCATGGATCCCTTCCGCAGACACTGACTGAAGCATCAATTACCCTCTTGCTTAAGCCAGGTAAAGATAGCACGGAATGTGGCTCGTATCGACCCATCTCCCTTTTAAACTGTGACGTGAAGATCTTGGCCAAGGCCCTTGCCTTACGTTTAGAAGCCACAATGCATGACGTGATTTCTGCTGACCAGACTGGTTTTATTTTGGGGCGTCATTCATTTACAAATATCCGCCGGCTATTAAATATTATTCACTCTCCTGCGTCCAGTGCAGTCCCCGAGGTGGTTATCACGCTCGACGCAGAGAAAGCCTTTGATAGGGTAGAATGGGGATATTTATTTACATGCTTAAAGAAATTTGGGTATGGTCCTAATTTCATTTCATGGATTAAACTCTTATATACCTCACCCAAAGCCTCAGTAATTACAAATGGCAAACGCTCTCAGTATTTTCAGCTGTCAAGAGGCACCCGTCAGGGCGGCCCTATCAGCCCACTGCTATTTGCCCTGGCCATAGAGCCCTTGTCCATTGCACTCAAATCATTACCCTCATTAAGTGGAATCCATAGGGGAGGGGAAGAGCATAGAGTATCTCTGTACGCAGATGATTTATTAATGTATGTATCGGACCCTGTTTCAAGCGCCCCCCATGTGATCCATGCTCTGAGGAGATTTGGTGCTTTTTCTGGGTACAAATTGAACTTTAGTAAAAGTGAATGTTATCCTGTTAATGACTTGGCTCTTCAAATACAGGACAATGCTCTGCCGTTCCAGATGTCTAGAAATGGCTTTAGATATCTGGGCATTAACATCACAAGGGACATGCAGAAGCTTTACCAGGAAAACTTCTGTCTGCTATTTGAGAAAGTCAAATCAGACTTGAAGAAATGGAAAACACTTCACCTATCTTTAGCAGGAAAAGTGAACTGTATAAAAATGAATGTACTCCCCAAATTTATTTATCTGTTTCAGTGTATTCCACTTTATCTCCCTAAATCTTTCTTCAAATCTATTGATAAGGTCTTCACTTCATTTATATGGGAGGGGAAGAAACCTAGAATACGGCTAGAACTGTTACAGAGGCCTAAAATGCAGGGTGGCCTGGCTCTCCCAAATTTTTGTCATTATTACTGGGCCTCAAATGTTCAAAAAATCATGCACTGGCTCCACACTCCTGATACGGACTGGTGCCATTTTGAAGCTAAATCTTGCACTTCAACCTCTCTCAGAGCCCTGGTCACCTCCAGCCTTCCCATTTCTACTTCTCAATACACCAACAATCCAGTAGTCATAAATACCCTCAAAATACGGTTTCAACTTAGACATAGCTTCAGGTTTAATAATCTTCTCCATATAAGTCCCATACACAATAATCATCTTTTCCTTCCAGCTAGATTAGACTCCGAATTTACTCTCTGGCAAAGACAAGGCATTTACAAATTTAAAGATATGTATATAAACAGTATTTTTGCTAGCTTTGATGACTTATCACATAAATTTGGCCTCCCTCGGTCTAGCCTGTTTTGTTATTTCCAAGTCCGCCACTTCCTTCAACATCATGACCCCAACTTTCCATATTTACCATCACCTTCCGGTTTAGATGATCTATTAGAAACTACCTTCAGCTTTAAAGGACTTATTTCAAGAATCAATAACTGTATATCCTCTTTTAAAAATACAACTCTTGCAAAGATCAAGGCAGCTTGGGTGGATGAGCTGGGAGAGGACTTGGAAGAAGACATTTGGGACAGCGCTTTACTAAGAGTGAATGACAGCTCTTCATGTGCCAGATTAAGCATAATACAGTTTAAGATCTTACATCGCATCCACTACTCCAAAGCCAGACTTGCTAAAATATACCCTAACACGGATGCAAGCTGCGACAGGTGTCGAAATACTCCTGCCGACTTAACCCATATGTTTTGGTCGTGTTCAGCCTTAACACCCTATTGGTTTGCAATCTTTAAAACATTGTCAGAGGCTCTTGATATTGATCTACAGCCCAGTGCAGTAATGGCCATATTTGGTACTACTGATAGAAGATACTGTACAATAAGGAAAAGATATAAAAACATCATTGCTTTTACAACACTGCTTGCACGTAGAAGAATTTTATTACATTGGAAATCTAAAAATCCACCTAGTGTGTCTCTGTGGTTTAATGACCTAATGCAGTTTATACAGTTAGAGAAAATAAAATACACTCTCAGGGGGTCCAGGGATAAATTCTTTTCAGTCTGGGATCCAGTGCTGACATATTTGGGTAAACTTAAGACTGTGCCTGCTTAGCACCACTTAGCAGCCCTCTAGCATCTACAGTTGTGATATTTATCCTTGTGAGCTATAGTGTGTAGTACACAACTTGAAAAAATGGTGAGCCTATGATTATGTATGTTTGTTTTTTTTTCTTTCTAATTTATTTAATTTTTCATTTATTTATTATATCAGTATTATTATTATTGTTATTATTATCTCCTTTTTTTTTTCCCTGGATGGATGTCCTGTATGTTCGGGGGGGGGGGATAATTCATACAAAATGAGGTGAGCATTGGTCTAAAGCTCTTTTGTGAATGTTGTATCATGTACAACTCCTGTGATATGAGTGCTCAATAAAAAAATATATTCAAAAAACACCCGGGCCCTTTGCTTGACTCTTAGCGATAAGAGAGAGGGACTGACACTGCACAGGAATAAAGATTTGATGTCTCCCATTGTAAATTATAAATGTGACCTTTAACCTCCTTACACTTACCTTTATGACATCAGCTAAACAAGTCACAGCTTTCAAGTATTAAACAGAAACCCAAACATTGAAATATGTTATTTACATGTTAATTACAGACCGGTCACACTGCAGTAGCAGCCAGGGCTCAACTTTAGATTCTGTGAGGTTTGAATAAGACGCAGTCCTTTACTCCAAGTTTGTGTTCATGTAGTTGATCACATTTTAGGAAGAAGCACCCAGTTTTCTGATTTAGTTTTACTTTGCTGTTGATGCTGTTTGTTGGGACACTAACTCTTCCTCCTCCGTTTAATTTACACTTTCGCTCAACAGTCATCCCTTTGTGTCAACTGGAACAAGCAGACAGGCTGGACACAGCGGATCTGATCATACAGACCTACAACCAACAACAGTCTACTGAAGTGGTGAAGAAGATTCTAGAGAAGATCAACAGGAATGATCTGGTGGAGACACAAGGTCAGCTGTGGGAGACAAACAAACTAAGTCTTCTGCTATATTTATATTTTAAATGAATTAATTCTGCCTGTTTCACAGTGTCGTCACATGTAATGCTAAACTTAACGATACAGAAACAACTTAAAAGTCTTTGAAAGACTGAAAGATTCCTCTCAGGTCCATTTCTTGCTCACTGCTCACTTATAATTTATTTCGACTCATTGGATGCACAGATTGTTCTTTTAAAGCTCAGTTCGGCTACATTGTGTCTCCCCTGCACTTCCTCCAGGATTGATGTTGATGTTGATTGTTGTAGCCAGAAATGCATAACTTCACCGCAGCGTTTAAAACTTACAGTGCAAGTTGTTGTTGTTTGAGGCTTTTTCTCTGCGTCACATTTCACATCCTCTGTGAGCCACTGGGACAAGTCCGACAATGACAACCTTCTGGCTACGACTCCTAGCAGTCGCTTCCACAATGGAGACTGTGATCGTGGTCAGTTGGATTCCATGTCCCAAACCTTCTGAAGGATGCATGAAAGTTTCTGTGCACAGAGGAGCAGTTTACCCTCACTGCACGTTTAGCGGGTTAGTTCAGCAGCCTCCAGCCATCTGATCCCACTGACCACCAGGTGGTGATCACATGACACACATGGATGCAGATGTTCTGATACGACCACATAGTGGATAGTCGACTCATGTCCACCTGGACTTCGTGGTTGTTCTGGTACCAGGTGCTTTGATGAATCATTTTAAGCTCAGACATGGAGTTTGTTATGGCTAAGTACTAGCACTGTCCCCTAGTAAGTGTGGACCCTCCCCACAGACCAGTTTGCCTTTGGAGACCCTACCAAGGGTTAGTGCCCCCACAGCACAGCTCCCGAGGTCACAGGGACACACCAAGCCCTTGACCACATTAAGGTGGTGATTGTTTGAAACCGAGAGATCTGTCAGAGACAGGTAGAGTTCTGTCACAGGTGTGTCCACATTCAAAAGCAAATTAAAACCTTTTTCTGTTTCTATTTATGAGCAGGCTTATCACAAGTGACTATGTGGTTAATCTGGTTGTTGTTTGCCTTGTTTTCACAAACAGGTCTGGAATGGTTTGACCAGAGTAAAACGTCTTCAGAGGACGTTTCTCTGAGTCCTCCAGTGGTCAAAGCCTCCACAGATGCTCTGTAAGTGGACACAAGTCAAGTTCTTATCAGCTTCTCTCAGAGTGATCTAAAATGACAGATGATTTGTGTTTCAGCTCTGCTTGCATCACTGCTCATGTGTGCTTCAGGGTCATCAGACTTTGTGATCTTTGTGTTTACATGCTGCTGTGACAGTAACTCTGTGTTTAACCTACCAAACACTGACGGATGGATCATAATTGACTTGAGAATCAAGACAGGTGTGAGGTCGAGAATGTGTCAGGGTTAATTGAATTTTTGCTTTTTCTACAGGAGGGCTAACACCTCATGCAAATACGACAAGATCACCTGCAAACATCTGATCCAATCAGGGTCTCCTGCTGTCTACCAGCTGACACCAAAGAAAGGGAATATAGGAACTCTAAGAAAAATGACTCTCGGTAAAAAAGATCCAAACAAGAAAAGCTGAAAGCGAGTGACAATCGACTGAGCGACCGAATGAGGTACATCTTTGATTCAGTGGTGTCTCTGTTTGGAAAAGACCTGGAGAACAACATCGTCTCCCTCCTCACACACTCTGATGGAAGAACACCCAAAGAGGCTCTGAAAGCTCTCGAGGCTGCAAACATTAAGTGTGCAATAAATGAAAAGAATCAGCCGGTTCACTTCCTGTTTAATAACTGCCAGAGCACAGAGAGAAATCAGAAAAACAGGAATGCTTTAGAGGCTTCGTGGGACATAACACAGAGGGGAATGAAAGAATTTACAGACTTACTGCAAACACTTTCACCTCTAAATCTGAGGAACACTGCTGCTGTGCTGAATTCACGCATCAGACTGACAGCCTGCATCCAGAACCTGCAAGAACGAGTCGAGCTGACTGAACTACGACAGAAAGAAATCCAACAGACTCAGGACGCTCTGAAGAAACATGAAGAAGAGATGAAGAGCAACGAGAACTTCACTGTTGAAGTTGACGAGCCATACAGAGAGATTAAACCAATTAATGGTGGAAGGTGGGGGCTGGTGTTTTATGAAGGAGCTGTCCGCTGTACAGTCTGTGAGGAGAACTGTCACTACCCTGGATGCACACTGGCCTGGTATCCCAAACACTGTGAGGTCATGAGAAGAGGCCGCTGCGCACTGTTTGTACCAACAAGTGTCCTGTGTCTGACCATGTGAAAGAAAAGAAGATCTATGTGACCAAGACAAGAAAAGTTCAGAAGACTCTTCATGAGGTCAAAGAGAAGTATGAAAAGAGTAAAGCAGACTGTGAGAAGACGACAAGCCTTTTGGAAGATCTTGAGAGGAAAGTGGAGGAGCTCCAGAGAGACAAAGATCAGTTGTTGGAAGAGTCCTTCCAGCACGTTCTCAAACTGGAGCAGATCGCCCTCAATGCTGATTCACTGTCCACTCACGTCCACCTGGACTTCCTGATTGAGAAGATGAGGGAGAGAGGAGACGCAGAGAAGGTCCAGAAACTGGAGGAGATGAGATGTAAATAACCCAATTCATATTTTAACTTTTAAAAAGAGAGAGCCCTGCTGAGCAGTATTTTTGATGCATTTATTTTGTGTTTATTACCTGCTTTCAGTGTTTAATGTTTTACTTCCGGTTTAAATAGCAGAGCTCTTATTTTGAAGGCGATTCTCTGTTTTCAGTCAGCCTCTCTGTCTCTGACCATCAGTAAAGTCTCAAACCATCTGTCGGAGGGTGGATGAAAGAACCAGAGCACAAACTAACCAGCTGGTAAAGCAGTTGAAGAACAGATAGAAGTGAAGTGAACAGCATCTTTCTCTTGTGAAGGAAACAAGGTCTACACTGTTGTAATCTCTATTTACAGATTCTACATAGACATGAAATCTTTTCTACGTCTAAAATTCAACTTAAGATAATTTCCCTGTCACTGAGTCACGAAAGCTGTTCAGCGTCAAGATTTCCGAACTTCCTTGAATCCATCAGAAATGATGGCTCCGCCCTCCGTTCAACAAACTTCCGATTGTAAAGATGTTTTCTTCTCCTCTTGAGGACAGACCTGACGAAGCTTCATGTTGACTTTTTACTTATCTGCATCATGATGATGACATTTTGCCAAAGGAAAGACCCATTGATTAAAGTCAATCACAAGAAAATCAGGTTCTTTTTTGTAAACAATGCAGCACGCAGAAAAGGAAACCGTTTATTGCTAACCGCTGGCTACACGCCGCGGCATGTGCACAGGTGTGCTCAGAGGCTATATCATTGTCAGACTACAGCCGATGGGATCCGAGATCTACACTGTTGATACAGAGTTTAAACATCACAAGAGGTTTGTCACTCCTCTTCTCAGCCTGACGTTGACGTTCGACGTAAAGAAAACTTAAATGTAGTCACTGTCAAAGTGCTAATGACTAAAACTGCGCACTGTTGTATAAAATGTTGATGTTTATTCGTAGTCTTTATTCTTCTTGTAGTTTCAATAGGTACTTCACTGTACAAATTAATATCACTGCTGGATCCTGTGTTGTTGCCCCCTGGTGTTGAATGTTGGGTACAGCAGCTCCCTGCCTCCCCTCTCACACAAACCTATTCAAAGTCCTTTTTCTCTTCTGGAGTTCCTTTGTGTGTTGAATGTTTTTAAGGTTGTTCTAATGTTCTTTCAGTAAATATAAAGTCTGTGATTTATTCAGAATAAACTGATGTGGAGTCAGTAATTCATCAGTTTGTTCAGAGGATGTTCCAGAGCTGAACTCTGAAGGCTGTGATGGAGCTCAATCCAGCGCTCGCCTTCAGAGTCATGAGTGTGATGTGCTTTGTTTGATTGGGTTTCCTCGCGTGTTCACCTGCTTTGGATGATAGTTTAGATATTCCACATGACACAGGCCGTGTGGAAACATTTGATCATGTACTTGTGTTATATGTTGTTGTATTTGTAGTGATTGCATCATATTGTGAACCTGATCGATGCAGTGAATCAATAATAAAAGTGTGTGATGAAGTCCGTCTGCTCAGAGTGTCTTCCTTTGATCATCAGCAGGTTTTTGAATCTGTTGAAGCTTCTGATGAACTTTCTTTATTTGTGTTTGTCAAACACAGTTTATTGTGCTCAGACGCTCAGACAGAGACGGAGAAACACACGACACGAGAATAACTGCTGTTTAAATAAAGATACAGCAGCATGTGTGACTGACTGCTGCTGATGGTTTCTGCAGTCACCACTAGAGGGCGCCGCCCGCTTTACTGACAGACTGAACTGATGGAGCCTTTCAACAGGAATCACACAACACTTCATGTTTGTAGTAAAACAAATGGCATTGACCTTATTTATAGAAGTTATGTAAACACTAATTAATGAATAGATAAACAGTGAAGGTGGTGATGTTTACACACCAGGAAAATCCTTCCATAGTACAAACAAAGCACGCTGCCCTCAAACAAACAGACACACACGCTCACACACACTAAACCACAGCCCTTTTAACACCAAATGATAAAGTAACATCTCATAAACACACTCACACACAAAAAAATGAGAAAAGCCGTGTCTCAAGTAAAGTTGTGATTTCTTTGCTCATGTTTTAAAGCCGTCAGTATGACCAGTCAGACCAACAGAGACACTCCGCTCCAGCAGCGTCTGACATCAGAAAGTCTAAGAAGCAAATAATCTCTATTTACAGGGACGTGGATTTCCAGGACGGCAAGTTTTCTGGTTTCTGTTCGAACTGCGCTTGTAGTCCGAGTAATATTGACCAATCACGTATCGGCAAGATGCGACGTATGCAGGAAAAACAGTCGGTGTGGAGAGCAAAAGCAGGCGGAGCGTGATCCTCCGTAATGACATCCCGGCTCCCATCAGCGTCATCTATAAACAGACGTATGCATGCTAACAGCTAACAGCTAACAATCTGTTTAGATCTAACATTTAACATGAGATAAATTCCCTTGACACTGTGTTCCTTAAATGCATCAGATCGATTCGCCCTCCGTTCAACAAACGAGCATTTTAAAAGTTTTCTTCTCCTCTTGAGGACAGACCTGACAAAGCTGGAACTTTTACTTCTTACAAATGGGCTGACGCCTGCGAGCTAGTTGATATACATCCCTTCCACATCATCTGACGTCTATTTAAGCTGCAAGAGTTCCTGTCTCTCCCTCTGCTCTGTCATTGCATCGCTGGTCTGCACCAGTACTGCGCTCTTACTGTCAGCCGATTCAGGAGAACGCTCCGATGTCCCGATCAATCCGGGCACCGGTAATCTACACAGCGCTCCAATCAAAGGTGAAACTCCGGCCGGTGTCACAGTTTAACTGGTGGTGAATTAACTGGTGATACTATAGACAGCTGTTTCGCAGACGTGGTTTTTGAGGATCTCATGTCGACTAACCAAATGGCGTTAAACATTCAAATACGCTGCTTGCTTCGTCATTACAGGGATTTATCGAAGTCTTCTGAGAGGTGGCGTTGTTAGGAAAAAGTTTGCTGAGTCTCAGAGTTCGTTTAAAGCGATGAATATTGGGATGTAAATATAGGTGACTGTGCAGACGCCTGGTGAAAACAATGCAAACGGTGCCGACTGGTTGAGAGAAATGTTTTGGTTGTAAGTCGGAATATTTTTGTTCAGTATTATTGTCGTTATGAATCTGATGCATTTGGGAATGTTTGTATTTACTTTAGAACTGACACAAACAGTCAGCTGGTTGTGGTAAAACACATCGCTCGTAAGTAGAGTTGATGTATCTGTTAGCCGTGTTAACTTGTGATACGATCTGTATGCGCTCATGTTTTATTAGAGGCATCAGTTTCTACAAGTTCGGTCAACATGTTATCACTTTGTGTGTATTTCATGACTGGGGACAGCAATTGTGAGAGCATATCATTCTGTGTCTGAATACACAGCACATGTTGAAGTCCAACAGTTGATCACAAGTGGCAACACCGGCAAAAATGGCTAACTGACTAATTTTTGTAGTTTTAGAATGTATGCCTTAGTTCCTTCTCTGCTGTGAGTCCCTTGAGTGAAAGATAACGTTTGAACGTCATCGTTTACACATCTATCAAATCCTTTTCTCTTGGGCAACAAGACGGCTGTTTAAAAAAATACAAATTAAATACATGCTATCACTATGTCTATGTCTTCTTACATAGTAGCTAGAGTGACCCATAAGTGTGACTAAGGAAATACAACATTAATGATTTTGTACAAGGCTTTTATCTTTAAATGAGGCATGCTTTACAGAGGTCACCCCCCTCTGTGGAGGAGTGATCCACACAAACTGTATGATACCACAGAAAGTGCACTCAATCTGAAAGGGAAAGGTAAAACAAAAACAGCTCATATTAGTGTCAAACATTAGCTTAAGCACATGACTCATCCAGAGACCATGAATAATAAAGCAGTTTAACAGTCAAGACATGACTGTAGGATTTCATGACACTCAGACACAGCGTGTGTCAGACTGTGGGTTTTAATCTTATTGGTGGTCCTGCCAGTGTGGAGGTCTTATGTTCTTTCAGCTGCACTAGTGTCTGTGGAAAGTGCAAATGCATTTAAGTTTGGTGAATTAAACCATCCATCTCCAAAAGCCATGTGATTGTGAGAGTTTACTTGGTGACGGTAAGGTGACCTATTAATGGTGGATCCCAGTCTTCCAGCCAATTGGACAAAGGTTTGTTAATCTTCCTACCCATTCCTTCGTTTCTGCCCCAGAGCTGGGACAGGTCATCTGTAAAACACAGACATTATTATAATACCAATAGAGAAATAAACAACATGTCATAAACCTGATTGGAGTACTGGATACCTGTATTGCTCAGCAAAGCCATGGCGATCTCCAGGGTAATCAACTGCTTTCCCCAGGAGAATCTGCTCTGCAAGCTACAAAGTTTGCAATAGGAATTTTGAGGATGACCT
This sequence comes from Semicossyphus pulcher, assembly GCF_022749685.1. Lineage (NCBI taxonomy): Eukaryota > Metazoa > Chordata > Actinopteri > Labriformes > Labridae > Semicossyphus > Semicossyphus pulcher. The sequence continues at coordinate 21,818,220 of NW_027211696.1, read as the reverse complement.
TTTGGAATTATGGCTGGCCACAGATTATCATTGTTACCCTGCACACAAAGACACCACAGGCTGCTGAGTCCTGCTGCTTCGGGTGTGCAGTGGTGGAGCAGGTCCACCTCCCGATGGCAGGGTTGTGTCTGCGGAGTAGTGCTCTACACATAGCACAAAGACACCACAGTATCAGTTTTGTCTTCATTATATTTGGCCCAGACTTGAAAAGGAGCTTATATAGACAGATGTTCAAAGTACTGGTTAGCCTGGGAAACAGTAGTGAAAGGGAAATTCATCCAATGTGATGTCATGCTCCCTAAACGTTATCACAAGTGCAGAAACATGAGAGTGTATGTAACTCACACTAAAAAGCTGATACTTGACGTACCTTGTCACATCTCTGCAGTGAAGAATTTGTTCTGTAGTTGCCCCAAATGGGTCCAGAAACAAAACTCTCCTCTCCTTGATATACACTGAACAAAAATATAAACGCAACTCTTTTGTTTTTATTTTTCACGAGCTGAACTCAAAGATCCAAGACTTTTTCTATGAACACAAAATCTAAATCTGTGTTAGTGAGCACTTCTCCTCTGACGAGATAATCCATCCACCTCACAGGTGTGGCATATCAAGATGCTGATTAGACTGCATGATTATTGCACAGGTGTGCCTTAGGCTGGCCACAATAAAAGGCCACTCTAAAATGTGCAGTTTTACTGTATTGGGGGGGTCCGGGGGGGGGTCCGAAAACCAGTCAGCACTTTTCCCATCCAGTTTTGTTATTATAAACGGCCCCAGCATGTCTTTTCCTAGTTCACCCCCTTTCCGTTGCTCCTGACGGATGTTCTTCCGGAGAACAGTGGTCCTCCTGGCCTTTTTGTTGTTTCCTTTTTCGCGCCTCTCCTGGCCTTTTCTAGTATTTGCTCTGACCTCTTGGTAGGTGCTTGACTGTGTTTTTAGGGACTTGGCTGAGTTTGTCTTCTGTCAACTGACACAAATCGCTTTTTCAGTGAAGAACAGATGTGAACAAGTAGAGAGGTGATTCAAATGAATTGTAAAATACAAACCATGTGAACATTAGAGACACTTACTTAGTGTTCCTTTGGCACCTCCGAAGGATACCTTGCCTCCATCCCAAACATCAAATAGTAGGGGCTGTACTTAGCTGTCAATTGTTTCTTTGTACGGAGGCCAAACCTTGTGGACGGCAGGAACTGGTCCCGTTTGTTCAGTCACCTCAAAAGTAACAATTTGAAGCATTAAGAGACAGCAGAGCATTTGGGATTTTCCAGAGACACTCATTGCATGATCAGAAAACCTGTATGTTTTATACACATAGTATTCATTTCAATGATTTTCAGTAAACCTGCCTCTGTATAGTGCCGTTCAACCTCTTGACAAGGCCATTCGTCTGTGGACGGTAAGGAGCACAAAGGCTCTCACACAATCCATAGCTGACCTTGACATTATATTTGGGTGAAAAGAAAAGTCAGCATCGCAGAAGGTACATATTTGAGAATAATGATTTCATGACTGTACCTCGTTGCAGAACTCTGAGCCCTGGTCTGTTGGCAGTCTTTTAGGTGCGCCACATTTGTAAAAGAAATCTAGTATACAATTTCTCACCTCATCTGCTGTTTTGCTCTTGAGTGGGTAGGCCTCTGCCCATTTGGTGAAATAATCACCCATGACACATATGTACTGATTACCACCGTCTGTTGGAGTAAGTTTACCCACCAGGTCCATCCCTACAAGCTCCAGAGGCTCTGTAACCTAGAAAATAAAAGACATGACATCATTGCATGACATCCCTGTTCACCTCTATAAGAATGTACTCCTTCTTTTCCTTCAAAAGTGACCTCTTCTTTTGACACTGAGCAATCTAAACAGGAGAAATGATCAAAAGTGAAGCATAATACATTACTGGTGATAGCTTTATTTTTTAACATTACCAGCAGGCATTACCATCAATCTTTTCCCAGAGGGGCAACACAATTACAGAGGCTAAGCCAACGCTTAGAGCCACTGAGGTGCTACACCACGGGTTTCTTCATTGACGCACCTTACCCGGGTCTGATGCATGTCCGTTGAATTATAGTCCGAGAGACTGACTTTTCCTTGGAACACTTGTCCGTTTATTTTCTCTTCCTTTTAGTGTCCATTAAACTCGAACAAATACAAGCAACAAACATCCAACACGAGTATCTGCTGCCACCAGTTACTGCAGCGTGTGTGTGTCTGTGTGTGTGGTCAAAACTGTTTAGCTTCCGGGCGGAACACCTGACCGGACAAACAGTGGTTCCCATTTATGATCTCCGGAGTGCAAATTGGCTCCTACAACAATTGTTGAATTAGTATTTCAACTCAGTGAGGATACTTACCCACTTGCAGACATCGTCCTCCATGCCAGGCCAATAGTACCTGCTGATTATGGCACTGTGCGTTTTTTCCACACCAGTGTCCCCCAAAATGTCTGGAGTGAAACTCCTGAAAGATGGAGCTGGCCTCTTGTGCAGAACGCACCACCTTAGCAAGGTGCTCAGCCAGGTTCTTCTTGCGCCTACAGAGGTAGTAGAGTTCTCCATCTGGTGTTTTAATGTTATTATATTAGATTTATTTGGATTACATCAAAGATCCTCATTGTTTCTTTAAATATTGCATAAATTCTTACCCTTTATCCTGAAGGTTTCGGCTCTTCTTTTAATCACAAACCTCTCCTTACTTGTTAATCCTTCAGGATAGTGGTTGTGGATTTTTAAGTTCAGCACCTCTTGAAATCATTTTAGATCCATTATGGGCTCCCTTTCTGTCCCTTTGTCTTTCCCTTTCTCCACCTGTCTCTCTAGCTATCCCTACTTCTGTCTACAATAACCTTTTCACTCACAAATAAACAAATACATACAACAGGAGACACAAGCACAATAAAAAAACACAAAATACAACACCAGTGACAGACAAAAAAGAACTACAATTACAACTCACTCAGAAACACACAAGCAAACCTCAATTAATCTACTCACCTGCTATCACTCACAAAGACACACTCTATCAGTCAGTCATGCACTATCACTCTGTATCACTCACTGTCAATCTCTATCACTCACTATCACTCTCTATCACTCTCTATCACCCTCTATCACCCACTGTTACTCTGTATCACTCACGATCACTCTCTCTCTGTCTTATTGCTCTACCAACCTACTGCAAAACCCACAAATTGTGGCACGTTCACTCACCTTATATACTGTCCCATGATTTGCTACACCTGTGCTTAGCAATCATTGAGCATACATTTGTGTGTTGTAGGGCTGATCAATACACTATATAGCCTACTGCAATTTTATAATCTCAGAAGGATACCTGCTGGAGCCATTTTTTAAGAGCACCAGAGAAGGCACTAATTAGTGCAGAAGGACGCCGCAGCAGTGGGCAGCGGAGGCGCCGACCGATGGGCAGAAGGACGCCGCAGCAGAGGGACAGAGGTCGGAACGGGGCCGGAGCCAGAGGTCGGAACGGGGCCGGAGCCAGAGGTCGGAACGGGGCTGGAGCTGGAGATGACAGCGCATTGGAAAGCGTAAACAATACATGGCCATAAAAAATAATTTAAAAAAGTGTGTGTGACCCGTGTGTAATCAGGCCGTCTTCTAAGAATTATTCACTGGAGCTGCTCATGTTGGTTGGAACAGTCTTTTTAATACGCAGGGGACACACCGGACGCAGAAGCGGCGCGAATAGCCGCGAAGCGGAGCCAGTTTCCTTTCGGCGCCCATGTTAACCAATTGTGTCGTTCACACCAGACGCGCCGCGGCACGCACCTCCGCAGCCGGCTCGCTTTTTTTTGCGCGAGCGATCGCGTCAATCCTGGCAGGAAGTCAAACATGAAACAACGAGAGAATCCGGTTAATTTTCAAAATTAAAACAATTTTCAAAATAAAACACTGCGATTGACAAATGCAATGTTATATTTGTGTGCTTTTATATATTTGTCAGTATCTAAACAGAGCGCGAGAGAGATGAAGATACACACACGCACGCACACACCTATACACACACAGACACAGACACAGACACACACACACACAGACACACACACACACAAGAAGGAGAGACACACAAAGTGGGCTGGCTATAGGGGTTGCGGGCAGGGTGTCAAAACACACATGCAAACAGAGAGAGAGAGCATGATGGAAAAACAGATCCAAATGTGAGTAAACGACAGCTGAGGAGCAGAGGCGCTTGTCGACCGGCGCGGAGAAATGCGCGTCTGGCAACGAAAATCGCGCGCGGCGCTTCGCAGTGCTTCCTCGTCCGGTGTGTCCCTGGCGTTACACTGCCAGCCTGCATGTGTAACAAAACAAGACAGAGCAGAATGGTGATTCTCCAGGTAACCGAACACACATTAGCCTGAAAGATGCACGATGCTAATGTTAGCCGCTAGCTAGCGATCTTTTATCATCAATAAAACATACAAAAACGAAGAGTTAACTCATCAATAACATGGCGAAATTATTGTTCAGACACTCAACAATGAACCACAAATAATCATCTTCGGTTTTATGTGCATTAATGTGAACTTAATGAACATTCACAGAGACCGTTTTACACATGTTACCTGTAATAATTCCTCCGATGCTGTGAGGAATTACCCACAACGCCCTGCCTTCTCTACTCTGAGAACAAGCTGCAGTTACACATATACAACAGCAGGTGGCACTGTTGTGCCATTTAGTTGGATTTAATCCAAACCTATTTAACCATGTTACATGTGCACACAGAAGAAGAAAACTGATCGGAGCAGCTTTGATTAATGACTATGGGGATGATATTGAGTTGAATGAAGCATCTGGTGGTGATTTAAAGGGTGTATCTACTGATGATGTACCTGAAGGTATTAAGAAACGAGCAGTCAAATACACAGCAAAAGCGTTGCTTGCTTAAATAAGGGATTTTGAGACACTAAGAAAATCTAAACTTAACAAGGCTGCTAACTTAAAGACTACTTTACTTTACTTTACTCGAGGCGTTGCAAAATATCGAACGTGTGTAAATGAAAAAATGAATGAACAAGTGGACAATCCTGGTGACGTAGAAATAAAACCTACGGATAGGGTGTCAAATGTGGGATCTTATGCCTCATCTAAAAGTCGCTGCAGTTCAAGTAAATCATCTATGATGACTGTGACAGCTAAAGCTGAAGCCAAGAGAGCCGCACTACTGGCGCACGCATCAGCAATGAAAAAGAAACATGCAGTGGAGATGGAGACGGCGTTGTTACGCAAACGGTTGGAGGAAATTAAAGCTTCAGATGCTGAACTGGCAGTGTTACAAGCATTTTCACAACAAGATGGAATTGAATCATATTTTGAAAAAACAAAGGAAAAGACCGTTCTCCCACGTGTAAAGCCTGCATCCTCTATAACCCCGGACATTGAGCACTTACCTGCTGTAAGGAGGGATGTTCCAAATACACAACATAAGGACATCAACATATCAGCTCAAGGTGTAACCTTACCTGTCACAAGGGGAGAAATAAATGAAACTGTTGTACATGCTTTTAATGATAATTCCACTCTTCAAATTCTGCAAAAACAGAATGAAATATCTGAGCTGCTAATACAACAACCAAGAGCAAGTCAACTTCCACCAAGAGAAATACCAGTGTTTGAAGGTGATCCTTTAAAATTCAATCTTTTCATGCATGCATTCAAACACTGTGTGGAGGACAAGAGTGCGTCTAAAGGAGATTGCATTTATTATCTGGAAAGGTACACCAGAGGGCGTCCAAGAGACCTTGTTCAAAGCTGCTTGCATATGAGTGCAGAGAGGCTTTGAGACAGCTAAAGATCTCCTACAAGAGCATTTTGGCAATGAAACAAAAGTCACAGCAGCCTACATGGAAAAGGTACACAACTGGCCTGTTGTTAAAGCTGAAAATGTTTCCTCGCTTCAGGATTATGCTTTGTTCCTACGTGGATGCAACAATGCCATGGCTGATCTGCAGGACATGAGAGAGCTGGACATGCCTGCTAACCTCAAACTCATTATTTCAAAGCTTCCATTTAATCTAAGAGGACGATTCAGAATTGTTGCATGTGACATCCGTGAGAATCAGAATCGCAACCCAAGATTCAGTGATGTTGTACGCTTTGTGGAGCGTCAAGTCAAACTCTTATCTGATCCTGTATTTGGAGACATTCAAACATCAGATAGAGGGACGCACGTCAGAAGGGATGTGTTTGCAGCAAAACCCAAATTGAGGACGGAGAACTTTGCAACCAATGTCTGTGTCGTTAACAAACAACAACATCATAAAGCAACAAAGGAAACCAAACACAGCAACAGTGTTTATTTTGTTCACAATGTCACTCTCTGGATGACTGTCTTAAGTTTACTGAAATCAAACATCGTGAAAAGGTCAGCTTCTTAAAGGAAAAGGGAGCTTGCTTTGGGTGTCTCAATACTGGGCATTTGAGCAAATACTGTGACAAGCGCATAACCTGTAAAAAATGCAAAAAGAGCCATCCAACAGCTTTGCACATCCATGTTAAAACAGTAGACAAGTCTGTGGGCACAAATGACACATGTAGCAGTGAACCAGAGCCGACTGTAAACACACTGGTATCATCAGAAATCTTTGGAGGTCAAACCGGGGGCCGGTGTCAATGGGATGCTATCAATGATACCAGTGCAGGTGAAGGCAGGAAAAGGAAACAAGGTTATTCAGACCTATGCATTTTTGGTTAATGGGTCTACATCAACCTTCTGCTCAGAGGGCCTAATGCGGAAACTGAACCTGAGTGGAAGAAAATCCAAAATATGTTTGTTAACAATGAGCCCCAAAACATCGGCGTCAACATACATTGTGAGTGGCCTGGAAGTTTCCAACCTTAATGGAGAAAGGTCTTACAGTCTGCCAGATGTTTACACACAGAAATCCATGCCGGTGAGTGCATATACCTAGATCACATTGACGCCCCAGAAATCCATGCTGAAGTGGAGTTGTTGATTGGCAGCATGGCGTCAAAGCTGCTGGAGCCATGGGAAATTGTTAATAGTCAAGGAGAATGACCCTTTGCCATTAAAACCCTATTGGGGTGGGTCGTCAGTGGCTCATGTAGAGATTGGAGAACCAAGGATGATGATGACCGTTCTGTGTCTGTGAACACAGTGTCTGTTGAAACATTGGAGACGCTATTGGAGAAGCAGTACGAGCATGACTTCAATGAAAAGGTTGCTGAGGACAAAGAAGAAATGTCACGAGAAGAGGCGAGATTCATTAATATCATGGAGAAATCTGTTGAGTTGAAAGATGGACACTACAGTTTAAAGCTGCCATTCAAACCCAGTGAGGTATGCATGCCTAACGACCGGTGTGAAGCTCTACAACGTCTCAATATGTTAAAGAGGAAACTGGAAAGAAATGAGAGGTTCCATCAGGAGTACACAAAGTTTCTTGACGATGTCATCAACAATGGATTTGCCGAAAGGGTTCCTCAAAATGAATTACGTTATGGTGAAGACAATGTGTTCTACATACCTCATCATGGAGTCTACCAACCACATAAAGGAGAGTTGCGAGTTGTTTTTGACTGCGGGGCCAGATTTAAAGGTACATCTCTGAACGATCAGCTATTGCAGGGCCCAAACCTGACAAGTTCCTTGATAGGAGTGCTTCTAAGATTCAGACAAGAGCCCATTGCCTTCATGTCTGATGTGAAATCCATGTTTTACAAGTCAGAGTGGCAGAGGCAGACAAGGACTTTCTTCGGTTCTTATGGTGGCCCAATGGAGATGTGACTAAGGAGGTTGCAGAGTACAACATCCCCCAGCTGTGCCTGCTATGCTTTGAGGAGGACTGCAGATGACCACTGAAGCAGCTTTTCTGATGAGGTGATCGACACGATGCACAGGAATTTCTATGTGGATGACTGTTTGAAAAGCCCAGAATCTGTACAGAAAGCAGGTTGGTGACCTCAGAGATCTTTGTCAGGAAGGAGGAATCCTACGCTGGCTGAGCAACAGTCGGGAGGTTTTGAAAGTAATCCCTGAAAAGGAGCACTCTAAAAATGTGAGTGAACTTAATTTGGACAGGGACAAACTCCCTGTGGAGAGGGCCTTAGGACCTCGTTGGTGTATGGAAAGTGACACCTTCAACTTTCGCATGGATGGTAAAGAACGTGCCCATACTCGACGGGGGATTTTGTCAGTAGTGAGCTCAGCGTACGATCCCCTGGGGTATCTTGCAGCAGTTACTCTTCCAGCAAAACAAATTCTACAGGACTTGTGCCGTAGGAACTATGGCTGGGATGAGGAAGTTCCTGAAGTCCTAAACCGACAATGGATCAAATGGTTAAATGATCTGAAGGAGCTGTCAGGATTTCAAGTGAGCAGGTGCTTAAGACCTCATGACTTGGCCCAGCTGTTCACGCCCGTTTGCACCACTTTGCTGACGCCAGTGAGTCAGGATACGGATCAGTGACTTTCCTGAGGTTGCAAAATGAACAAGGAGACATACATGTTTCGCTCATTTTGGGAAAGGCCAGAGTAGTGCCACTCAAACCTGTAACCATCCCCAGATTGGAGCTTACCGCTGCTGTTTTGTCTGTCCGTGTTGATAAGATGATAAAGTCTGAGTTACAGCTTCAGGTGGAACAATCTTGTTTCTGGACAGACAGCAGCACAGTCCTGAAGTACATAAACAATGAGAACAAGCGCTTCAGAACGTTTGTGGCCAATAGGATATCTGAGATCAGAGAAGCATCAGATCCAACCCAATGGCGGTACACACCCACATCACAAAATCCTGCTGACGACGTGTCCCGAGGTTTGACAGTCCAGAAGCTCTTGAGCAGCAAAACATGGTTAACAGGTCCAGAATTCTTGTGGAAAGCAGAGAAAAACATGGATACCATGCAAAGTGGAAGAAACAATGGATGATAGCGACCCAGAGATCAAAGGAGAGATCTCAGTAAACGCAGTAAGCGTGCAGAGCAGCAATGCAACATCTAAGCTCATCAATTACTACTCGGATTGGAAGAGGATGAAAACCGCTGTTGCATGGGTGTTAAAGGTGCGCAAGGCTCTATTAGATCTGAGCCAGACAAGAAAGCACCTCCTTGTTAATATGGTGAACGTCTGCAGAGTCCCCATCAGGCAAAGTTTATCAGTTGAGGACCTGTCTGAAGCTGAAAATGCCATTGTCCAGTTTTGTCAGTGGGAATGGTTTAACAGTGAGATGCGTGCACTAGCTGCTGGAATCCCTGTGACAAGAAGTAGCAGAAAAGAAAATGGAGGGCTAAGAGTGGGTGGAAGGCTGTCCAGGACAACAATGCCAGCACAAACCAAGCACCCAGCTATAAGATCAGCATATATCAATGTTAATCCTCAAGTACATTCACGAGCAAACAGACCATAACGGGAGAAATGACATTCTTTCCAAGCTGAGAGAGAGGTACTGGATCACTCATGCCAATACAGCTGCAAGAAAGGTTTTGTCAAGTTGTGTGTTTTGCAAACGGCACAGAGCAAAGGTGTGTGAGCAAAAGATGGCAGACCTTCCCAAAGAGAGAATAACATCAAACTTACCTCCATTCACGAATGTTGGAGTCGATTATTTTGGACCCTTTGAGGTCAAACAAGGACGTTCTTATGTGAAACGTTATGGAGTTGTGTTTACATGTATGGCAAGTCGAGCTGTCCACTTGGAAGTAGCCCACTCACTGGACTCGGACTCTTGCATCAGTGCGATACGTAGGTTCATGTGCCGAAGAGGACCAGTGTCTCATTTTCGGTCAGATAATGGCACAAACTTCACAGGAGCTCGAAGGGAGCTCAAGCGAGCAATTGCTGCATTAAACAACGGCGCCAAAGGGCTAAAGGGCTTTAATGCACAAGGACATAAAATGGAGTTTTAATCCACCAACAGCCTCCCATCATGGTGGTGCTTGGGAAAGCATGATCAGACTAATCAGGAAAGTCCTTGCATCCGTTCTACATCAGCAAACTCTCACCGACGAGGTCCTGGTCACTGTTTTGTGTGAAGCGGGAGCCATATTGAATGATCGCCCACTTACCAAAGCGTCTGAGGACCCAGATGATCTGGAACCATTAACAGCGAATCATCTTCTCACATTAAAACCAAAGCCAGTGTTTCCACCTGGGTTATTTGACCACAAAGACCAGTATGTAAGGAGAAGATGGAAACGAGCGCAGTATATCTCAGACTTGTTTTGGAAGAGATGGTCAAAAGAATATCTCGCCACATTACAAGAAAGACAAAAATGGACTGAAGTTAAACGCAATCTAAAGAACGGAGACATCGTGCTGATCGTGGTTTCAGCTGCGCCCCGCAACTCTTGGTTGATGGGAAAGTAGTCCAAGTATTTTCAGATCAATGTGGTATTGTCAGATCTGTGCGTATTCACACAAAGACTAATCTCATTGAGCGACCAGTCACAAAACTGTGTTTGTTATCAGTCTGCTCTGTCTGTAAAGTGTCTCGAGATGACTTGATTAAAAAAATAATTAACTACATAAAGAAATAAATTAATAAATATATTTAACCCTAACCCTGAAATATTTAGCCTGCAAATTTGAGAAATTCAAGGAACGATTAACTAATGTGCTAAGATAAACAAATGAAGAATCAATGAAAATGTGTGATTCATAAGAAAAACAATGATTAAAAATTATCTTCATAAATAAAGACAATGATTTGCTCTCATTTTGACGGGCCATGACATACAGTATGTCTGGTAAAGATTCAGTTCTGACTCTGCTGATGAAAGATTGTGAATTGATTGATCACATGTTAAGTGTTTCCATAATGCAGCAGCTTTTCACCTAACAGGCACTTACCTCAGACCATGCCCCATGATGGCCCTGTTTTATTCAATAGATCCTCATCTGACAAAGCTGCAATGTATTTAAAATAAATAAATATGAATAATTAGACTGAGTTTAGATAACAGTGATAATGAGAAAATAAAAATGAAATCAGTGGTTGGTACGATTTATAGTGAACCTGTCCTTAATCCTCAAGCCACAAAAACATCTGCCGTGCAGATGAGTAAGGCAACAGGTATGGTGGGGAAAGGCAGACTCTACAGATGCCTTCATAGTCATGCCACTTCACTCATCGCAATGAATCTTTTCAGTGTCAGTGGTCTGTCCTGTTATACTTTCTGTTAAATTAATGTTTGGATGCAGAAGTAATCCTTTGACATCTTGTCAGAAGCCTTTGCTGAATTCTCTTCTTGCATCTTCAGAATGATTTTAGTAGTTGACTTAACTTCAGTCTACCAGCTCTGAGCTTCTTCTTACTTAAAGCCTCTTAGAATTTCACACGTTTAGCATTTCTTTGCGCAACAACATCTCTGCCTAAAGACAAGCTGTCTCGCTTCAGAAGGGTCAAAGCTGCTGTAGCTGCCATTAAATAAATCCATTTTACTAATTATAATAATATAATCATCATAATGATACATTAAATTATGATATAATTGTATATCAAACTAATAAATAAATTATAAATAAATAAATTGCGTATCATCCCTCTGTCTTTCGTTTCAATCACATTTGCTATTTGGCAAAAATGTTAAGATTGTTATCTTTAATCTGTGGTTCTGGTTCGTTCTTGTCTACTTGAATGACTCATGGAATCTTCAGACGTCACTTACTGACGTGGCCTGTTCTGTTGGTTTTTGGCTTGCAGATGAAAGGCCTTCTGAGATTAGGTTTTTGTTAGAATTCCACAGTGCTCTATGAGCCCGACCAAATGTTGCTGCTTACCTGCTTTGGGGCGCCAGATGGACCAGGAAACAATTTCTGTTGTCCTACGACAACTCTGCACAGATGATCATAATACATGACATGATACAGCCTGAAAGGTGCATCCTCTGCGCCGGGGTGGCCAACCCTGCCCCTGCAGCGCCACCTTCCTGCATGTTTTAGGTTTCTCTGCACTCTAACACACCTGATTCCAATGTTTCGCTCGTTACCAATCCCCTGAGACGCTTCATTTGGTTGATAATGAGCAGATAATTCAAATCATTGCTAATACTAACGCCTCTTTCTGACCTTTTCTCCCATGATGAAATTCACCATGTCACCGCTCCCTGACCCATGGGTCAGCTACCCCCCTCTTCATTGATGGTTGCAAACAAACGACGAGATCCTGGTTCCCCCGAAAGCTGTGCGATCTCTACCTGAGCTGTGGCCCGCCCCGAGAAGGACATCTTGGCTGCCCAAAGTTCCTACAGTCCTTGATGCTTCACTAATATCTGTAACAGCTTTGCTGCATAATTCAGTCGTTGGTTTGCTGGGTTTAGAGCAGTCATATTGTTGCTTTTTTCTCTAGGAATCGTATTTATCATGCAGCGCGGTGCTCATGAGAAATTGCCAACAGGTGGGGTCCGAGGCCCGCACTTAGCACTTTCACTAGGTAGTATACTCCTCATGTAGGCACTGTACTCACGGGCAGTGGCCACAAGGCGGGGTGCCTAGGCCAGCACATAGAAGGCCCTCACAGCTTTAGTGTCAGGCTCCTCATATGTGCAGTTTAGGGAGGTTTAAGATATTATCTCATCACTCCTCAATCTCTGCATGTAAAATAAATCAAACAAGCTGTGTTCTGCTGCTGCAATAAACATTTCAAACTATAACAACGTGAGTCGTCTGACTGAAATCTGCATCATGATGTTGAAATTTGGGCAAAGAGACCCGTTACCCGGCATATACACCGACATAAGGATCCTATACTGGGGCTGTGTGGCAGACAGGCAGCAAGGCAAACGCTCAACACAGGCAGGCGCAAGACGCATCATCACTGCGACACCCCACTATGGGGAAGTCGATCAACAAAGTCAATCAGTGGTCTCTAATGAGAGTAAACTCTATCGGAGGAACCCTTAAGTGTAAAGTGAATTTTAACAATGAACCTGTCACACTGAGCGCCCCCTACAGGCCTGGAGCACTTCCACTGTGATGGCTGTATTTGCAGCGTGTTTCTTTTGCATGTGTTTTAGAATTTACATGGTTTCTGTTTGTTCGGGTTGTTGCAGCACGTTTGCCCTGTCGGCCACCACACTGTCCACTATCTCAAGAGACAAGTTCCTATGTTTATACAACAGAGCACCTGCTTTACTGATGAGCCCCTCAAAGGCTCAATTGACTGCAGACTAGAGGTCCAGACATCCCACATGATGAAGATGTGAGTGATACTCTTCTACCTCAGGCCCCTAGTCACACTGGCACAGCACCCTCTGCGGTTTGCCTACCAGGGGAACACTAAAGGGGACATTGCATCATCCAGCCCTGGACAGGGATGGAGGCCTCCTCTGATACCTGTATTCTTCTAGGAGGAGGATATTGAGGGAGTTATCTCCTATAAATATTCCACAATGCACCTGGTTGAGTCTCGGGGGGGAATTGGATCTACTCTGCAGTCTGCGGTGGTCAGGACTGTCTTTAATGGTGCTGAGAGACAAGCTTAACAAGCTAGTTAGCTCAGTGATGGGAGGAGTTAAGCTGGACTATTGTAAAGAAACTTTCAGGGAAGTTTGTTGTCACATGATTTCAGAGAAATGGTGTGACCTCAAACCATCAGGGAAGTAAAGGAGGGAGGAGAGTCCTCTCAGATAAGGGTAAGTTGTTATTATCTGAGAGTCCTCTCAGATAAGGGTAAGTTGTTATTGCCATATTAATGGTTACACAAACATAAGTGAACTGTCTCTCTCTGAGGCTGTTTCTGTGAAACCATGTGACCACTGAGGCTCTGCCCTCTGCTGATATAAACTCTGCTCCTTCTGACTCTGAAACATCGGAGAGCGTCGTGAAGCTGAGAGCTGAACAACAGGTAAGAACACTTTGAAACATAAGTTATAAATACTTAAAGATCTCAACAATTTTAACCAGATTTAAATGCATAACTGAAAAGCAATTTAACATAAGCAATAACTGTTTTAAGTCTCCACTCTGTTTTATTGACTCAATAATTAAACTGTAATGACCACATTTTTATAACACTACAAAGGACTCCATCTTCAATTATACTAGAACATTGCAATGTCTGCATGAAATTTGTGTGAATGCTGAAAGCTGAAAACAAATCGGTAAAAAGTCTTAAAGCTCAAATAAACTGCTGCTATCACCTGCTGAATCACCTGGAGGCTGAACGGCATCGTGAGCTGAAACATGTTGCTCAAAAAGCTGGACGCTAAACTGTTAAAGGAAGAAAAGCCTTGTTTTACAGTCAGACAGATGAACTACTGTGCTAAACACGTCGGAACAAAACTGCAATAAGCTGAAGCATGCTGCGTCACTGCACTGAAAGGCTTCATATCATAAACCTTTGAGCGTAAACTGTCATCAAATAGAACGCTGCCTTGGGTACGATGTTAAATATAAGCACAATGCCAGAGTGACACCTTCATGTCTCTCGACTCCGCCCACATGCACCGTCACTCTGCCGCTCGCTCTCTCTCTCACTCACTGCTACTTGTTACTGACACAAGTAACAACAAGAGGAGAGGAGAGATGCCTTCAGGGTCCAGGTGGAAAAACTCGACCTTCTCAATAATTGCTGATTTATGTTATGATGTACAAATATTATTGTACGTTCTGCAGTCGAATCAGCTTGTCCTACTCGTCTGTTGCCACAGCGTTTTGTGTGATGCAGACTAACAGAGAGACAGACAGGAAAGAGAGACGGCACAAGTGATGGAGTAGCAGATGGTGAGAGGTGCAGCACTACAATACATAAACTCTCTTTAGTTTATCGTGTCTATGAAAAAAGAAAGAAACCTTAATATCACAATAAACTCTGTTAACAAATGAATTTCACTTTTTTTCCACCTCTAGTCAATGAATGTTCATTGATCACAGTTGAGGAACACATTAAGTTTTCAGTGATTACTTTGTGTGCCAATAAAGAGTGCATAACCCCACTGGGGACTAAGGCCCCTCAATATCACCATATCTCAACACATGGTTGTGAGATCTTTATTCAAAGATGTAATCTGTGTTGCAAAATGGCATGCAGTATTTTAAAATGATATTGTGTGGCAGAAAAACTGATGTTATACCGTTTGAGGTCCCAAATCCACATGGCCAGAACTGGCCCTGCATGGACGTCCTTCAGGAGATGAAGTGTGAAGGTAAAAGCTGACCAAAAAAGAGCAAAGAGAAAAACAGAATAACGACAGATGAGAAGAAGAAGCCCCACACCATGTTTGGATTTTCTTCAATGAGTTCAGATATGATACTGTATCTAATAATAATCAACAATATCAATATGATGGCTGACAAGAGTTGGAGGTCACTGACTTGTTTCTCTTTCATCCAGAGTACTGATAAGGCGCCCCATCTTCCAGCTCCTGTGAAGCTGTAACCATGGCAACGTGAGTAATACTGACATTACTAGTTTAGCACATCACTTTACAGTCATGTACAATGGTTACTCTAACTTCAGAGATTCTGCTGAGTGTGTCTCAGACAACATCAGACAGAAAGAAATGGTTCTCATCATGAAGTTGGGCTTTAGTGATGAGTAGACCTGTCAGTCATCCAATGCTCCGTCCCCCACCAAAGATGTGGTCTCACAAGCAGGGAGTCTTCTACGTTCCAACAGCGTCTTTAGTCTCATAAACAACTCCGATCAGCTACCAGCGAAAATAGAACCTCATTTAGTTGGAAACATGATTGTCAACTAGCTCGTTAGTGAACATAAACAGACTTTTAATTACATTTACAGATAAAGTGACCGACATAAGACAACAAATCACCCAGCCAGAGCGTATTTTACTCACCAGGAGGGAAATCATTTTAGCAGTTCTGAGCCTGTTTCCTTTTTATCTGAAATTTGATCCCATATGAATCCAGCTACGTGCAGCCTTGATTTTATTCCCACTAAATTTCTCAGAGGTTTTTAACACAGTTGGACCCAGGGTTATATCGATTATCAACAGCTCCTTGGAGGAAGGCACAGTCCCCTCTGTTTTTAAACACGCTGTGGTCCAACCTCTTTTGGAGAAAGCCAACCTCGACCCCTCTGATTCTAACAATTTCTAAAGTTTTAGAAAAAGTGGTTTTAACCCAACTTTGATCTTTTATGTCTTTTAACAACCTCTTTGAGAAATTTCAGTCTGGTTTTAGAGCTCAGCACAGTACAGAAACGGCCCTCCTCAAGGTAACCAATGACCTACTTTCAGCAGCAGACGGGGGGAGGGCACAATTTGAATCCTCTTAGACTTAAGTGCAGCTTTTGATACAGTGGATCATTTATAACTGTGGTCTTAAAAAATAGAAAAAACACTGTTGGTTTTATTCTTACCTTTCAGAACGAACCTTTGCGGTCACCATAGGTAACTACTCCTCCTCTACCACTACAATTACCTGTGGTGTACCGCAAAGTTCAGTTTTAGGTCCGATTTATTTTCAATCTATATGCTGCCACTTGGCCAAATAATGCAGCGCCACGATGTCTCCTTTCATTGCTATGCAGACGACACACAGATATACCTCTCACTGAGACCTGGGGACCCTAGGAGCCTAGCTGCTGTCAAAGACTGTCTCAGTGACCTCACCTGTTGGATGGCTGAGAACTTTCTACAATTAAATAACTCAAAAACAGAAATGATACTAATCAATCCACATAACTCCACCCTCCATATCGATAGCGGCCTTGGCGCCATGTCTGACAATGTAAAGCCCACTGCCAGAAACCTTGGCGTAACATTCAACTGTGATCTAACCTTTGACCCACATATAAAGAAAGTTGTACAGTCCTGCTTCCATCAGTTACGCACCATCTCAAAAACTAAAGCAATAATTACCAAACCGGACCTTGAAAGAGTAATCCACGCTCTCGTCTTCTCCAGACTGGATCACTGTAACTTCCTGCTCTCCAGAATCAATCAGAAATCTCTCTCTCGCCTCCAAATAGTCCAAACGCAGCAGCTCGGCTTCTTACTGGTTTAAACAGACGACAGCACATCACCCCGTCCTGGCTTCTCGACATTGGCTTTCAGTGACTTGATTTGTAAGATTTCACTGATCACTTTTAAAGCATGTATGGGTCTGGCTCCAAGCTACATCACAGAGCTGTTAACACCATATGAGCCGGCCCGCAGCCTTAGATCCTCAGGCGGGGGCCTTCTGGTCGTTCCAAAGTCGAGGCTTAAAACCAAAGGTGATCGAGGCTTTGCCGTCAGGGCCCCTCGGCTTTGGAACAACCTGAGGAGATAAGGCTCGCAACATCAGTGACATCTTTTAAATCTCTTCTTAAAACTCACTTCCTTTTTGAAATCTTATTGGCTTTATTCATCTTTTAAAATATTTGTTCCACCTTATTCTTACTTTTCCATCTTTTTATATCTTTTATTTCTTTTATCTCTTTCGTTGCTTTACTGATTTTATTTCTTTGTATTGCTTTATTTCCTTTCTTTTATCTAGTTTAGTTATTTTATTGTTCCTGCTTCTTCCTGCTTTGTCCCCTTGGTCTCATGTCTGGCCATGTTGGGTGGGTTCTCCTGTTTCCTGTTGTGCTGTGCTTTGCTTGGTTATCAAAGAACTTTGTAAACTCTTGTTTTTCAAGGTATATAAATAAAGTTATTATTATTATTATTAATATTTGTCCTGGACAGATTCAGAAGTTCAAGAGTAAAATAATTCACTCCTAAGACACTCCTGGAAGAGGTACAACCATAAAAAATAACTAACTGCGTTTTCCCTCTCAATAGAGCCTCCTCGGCCTCAAGTTTTCCTTGTATCACATTTTACTACATGATGTGGTTTTTAGAATAAGACCTGAGGAAGCGGAGGGATTTTATCTGCTCATTTACTTTTGATCAAATGTCTTTACTTTTCTACAGATACACCTCATCCAAATACGACTACATCACCTGCAAAGATCTGATCCAATCAGGACCTCCTGCTGTCTACCAGCTGACACCAAAGACAGAGAATATAGAAACTCTAAGAAAAATGACTCTCGGTCAAAAAGATCCAAACAAGACAAACAGAACCATCTTGCTTGTGGGTGAAACGGGAACAGGAAAATCTACTCTGATCGACGCTCTGGTCAACTACGCCCTGGGAGTGACGTGGGAGGATGAGGTCTGGTTTGAGATCGTGGAGGAGGACAAGAAGAGAAGTCAGTGTGAAAGTCAGACATCGGACGTGATCGTGTACGAGATCTTTGGGTTTGAAGGTAAAACTCTGCCCTACTCTCTGACCATCGTCGATACTCCTGGATACGGAGACACCAAAGGGACTGATCATGATTACATCATCAGTCAAAGATTGTTAGACCTGTTCCGCTCAGAGGGAGGAGTTTATGAGATCAATGCAGTGGGTCTGGTGTTGAAAACGAGTGACAATCGACTGAGCGACCGAATGAGGTACATCTTTGATTCAGTGGTGTCTCTGTTTGGAAAAAACATGGAGAACAACATTGTTGCCCTCCTCACATACTCTGATGGTTTGTCTCCTGAAAAAGCTCTTGAAGCTCTCAATGCTGCAAACATCAAGTGTGCCAAAGATGAGGAGAATCAGCCTGTTCATTTTATGTTCAACAACCACCAGAGCAAACAGAAAACAAAGAAAAATAAGGTTGCTTTAAAATGTGCATGGGACCTAACAAACGACCAGATGAAGGAATTCACAGACTTCCTAGAAAAATCTTCCCCTAAGAACCTGATCAATACTGTTGAAGTGCTGAATTCACGCATCAGACTGACAGCCTGCATCCAGAACCATCAAGAACGAGTCGAGCTGATTGAACTACGACTGAAAGAAATCCAACAGACTAAGGACGCTCTGAAGAAACATGAAGAAGAGATGAAGAGCAACGAGAACTTCACTGTTGAAGTTGACGAGCCATACAAAGTTAAAAAAGAAATTAAGGGTGGGGGGCTGGTGTTTTATGAAGGAGCTGTCTGCTGTACAGTCTGTGAGGAGAACTGTCACTACCCTGGATGCACACTGGCCTGGTATCCCAAACACTGTGAGGTCATGAAGGGTGGCCGATGCACTTCATGTACCAACAAGTGTCCTGTGTCTGACCATGTGAAAGAACAGGAGATCTATGTGACCGAGACAAGAAAAGTTCAGAAGACTCTTCATGCGGTCAAAGAGAAGTATGAAAAGAGTAAAGCAGATGGTGAAAAGGAAACAAGCCTTTTGAAAGATCTTAAGAGGAAAATGGAGGAGCTCCAGAGAGACAAAGATCAGTTGTTGGACGAGTCCTTCCAGCACGTTCTCAAACTGGAGCAGATCGCCCTCAATGCTGATTCACAGTCCACTCACGTCCACCTGGACTTCCTGATTGAGAAGATGAGGGAGAGAGGAGACGCAGAGAAGGTCCAGAAACTGGAGGAGATAAATGGTCGAGTGGATGAAGGAACCAGAGCAGTACTGCGGTACATGTATGGTAAAATAAAAACAGCAGTCAAAGAATTGAAAAGATAAATGAACAGGATCATTGTGATCAGACTCTTGTGAAGGAAACAAGATCTACACTGTTGATACAGAGTTTAAACATCACAAGAGGTTTGTCACTCCTCTTCTCAGCCTGACGTTGACGTTCGACGTAAAGAAAACTTAAATGTAGTCACTGTCAAAGTGCTAATGACTAAAACTGCGCACTGTTGTATGAAATGTTGATGTTTATTTGTAGTCTTTATTCTTCTTGTAGTTTCAATAGGTACTTCACTGTACAAATTAATATCACTGCTGGATCCTGTGTTGTTGCCCCCTGGTGTTGAATGTTGGGTACAGCAGCTCCCTGCCTCCCCTCTCACACAAACCTATTCAAAGTCCTTTTTCTCTTCTGGAGTTCCTTTGTGTGTTGAATGTTTTTAAGGTTTTAAGAATTATATTCTTCTTTCTGCTCCTTTCCTTTCCTTTCCTTTTCAGACATGAAGGGCATGGATTTTTTTAATTTGAAATGTGTATTGTGGATTTGTGTACCGGTTTTGTGGTATGTTGTGCATTTTTCATGAAAGGAAGGAATGAATAAATAAATAAATAAATAAATAAATAAATAAATAAATAAATAAATAAGGTTCTAATGTTCTTTCAGTAAATATAAAGTCTGTGATTTATTCAGAATAAACTGATGTGGAGTCAGTAATTCATCAGTTTGTTCAGAGGATGTTCCAGAGCTGAACTCTGAACGCTGTGATGGAGCTCAATCCAGCGCTCGCCTTCAGAGTCATGAGTGTGATGTGCTTTGTTTGATTGGGTTTCCTCGCGTGTTCACCTGCTTTGGATGATAGTTTAGATATTCCACATGACACAGGCCGTGTGGAAACATTTGATCATGTACTTGTGTTATATGTTGTTGTATTTGTAGTGATTGCATCATATTGTGAACCTGATCGATGCAGTGAATCAATAATAAAAGTGTGTGATGAAGTCCGTCTGCTCAGAGTGTCTTCCTTTGATCATCAGCAGGTTTTTGAATCTGTTGAAGCTTCTGATGAACTTTCTTTATTTGTGTTTGTCAAACACAGTTTATTGTGCTCAGACGCTCAGACAGAGACGGAGAAACACACGACACGAGAATAACTGCTGTTTAAATAAAGATACAGCAGCATGTGTGACTGACTGCTGCTGATGGTTTCTGCAGTCACCACTAGAGGGCGCCGCCCGCTTTACTGACAGACTGAACTGATGGAGCCTTTCAACAGGAATCACACAACACTTCATGTTTGTAGTAAAACAAATGGCATTGACCTTATTTAAAGAAGTTATGTAAACACTAATTAATGAATAGATAAACAGTGAAGGTGGTGATGTTTACACACCAGGAAAATCCTTCCATAGTACAAATGTCTGAATTATAAAACACTCAACAAGAAACTTTAATCTCTTTGGAATAAAAAAAAAAGACTATTGGAAAAACGAGTTCTTTCACTTCCTGTGCCCTCAAAGATCCTATTTGTACTAATCAATCAATGTTTATTTATAAAGCACCAAATCATGAGATCAGTAAGAAAAGATAAGCTTTTATTGACCCCCCCACAGGGGAGATGTACTTGTTACAGCAGCTCAAGAGACAGGTACTAGAGACAAGTAACACAATAAAGTTGTATGAAAATTTCAAGGTGTAAATGTGCTTTTATTAACAAGGATTCAACATTAACTCTTTAATTGTTTATTAATGTTCGTTTGTAACATTTTTTCACTGCATCACAATAACTCAACACTTCCTGTTTGTGTTCTCATAACATATTTGAAGGCTTTTAATGTGAAGGCAGGGGTGGACTTTTACTGTGAAACGACCTCAGGAAGTGTTAGCGAAGGTGGCTAACAAACATTTCACTCGTCTCTCGATCAAGTTAACTCGGTTAGTGTTTAAACGAGTATTAAAACTAACGGAACCGGTCGAGTCTGAATCTTTCTGATGTCTCTAAGCAACAACACGCAGAGCCTGAACAGCCAATCACAGCAGAGGACAGTTCATCTCCATAGTAACGGAATCGTTTGGGGAGGGGCCGTCAGACTTCCTGTTTGCTGTTTCTGAAGGTAGAAACAGAGAAAGTGTCGGTGAGTGAATTTTGTCCGAACATATTAATGTTAGAGTTTTATGTTAATCATATTTATACACCTGTTAATGGCCCGCGTGCCCGTCAGCGCTCCACTTCCTGCTGTCACGAGCTCGTAAAGCTGCGGACACGCTGTGGACCAGAACCGGAACTCTTCTGATCCTTTGACAGGAAAACAAACCGCCGTTTAAAAACACACTTTAAGATGTAGATGAGATAAACTGTAGGATTTATATTTTGTATGTGCTTTTATTTTAATTATCGAGTGAAATCAAGTCAAACTAAAGGTGCTACCTGTGCTCTAAGTGTCAAGAGCTCATGATGCAGACAGAGGGTTTAATGTGATATTATGTTTATGATTATAATTCATTTATAAACGGTTTCATTTGTGATAATGCATTATATTTAATCACCTCAAAGGTAAATCAGGTGTCAGGTAAATGTTAAAACTTGAGTTAATTTATTACTGTGATAATAAAATCATTTAAACACCTTTAAAGAGATAAAATAAAACAGATCAAGCAGCAAACACTTCATTTACTGTCATCAAAACAAAGAAACGCAGCGTTCAAAGCGATTCATCGACCAATCAATCGACCAATAATTAAATAGCTTTAGTGTTTGAGGTGCTGATCGCTCACCTCAATTCAAACTGTTGGAATAACTGACGTCAGAGGAAAATGGCCGCCGTGTGAAGAAGGCGAACATGGCTGCAGTGAGTTTTGTTGTTGTGGAATCAGCTCGTTAACTCTCTAAATTGATCCAGAATCATGATCATGATTAATCAAACATGCGTGTTAAGAACACCGTCAGTTACCAGATCCTTTTCTCCGTCTGTCCTTTGAGTAACGGTCATGCTGTGTTGGTCGTCAGGGATGGCGGGGACGTCCAGACACGATCGAGAGATGGCGATGAACGCCAAGTGTCGTCTGTCAGAGTGTTCGGACCCGGTGGAGAGGCTCAGGCTGCAGTGTCTGACTCGAGGATCGTCAGGTATCAAAGGTCTGAGCAGGTGAGCTCCTCATGCTTCTCCACCTGTTCAGATTTCACTGTGAGGGACTGTTTGAGCTCTTCATGAGTTTATTACACAGGATGAAACGTTCAGTGAGAGGAGAGCACAAGTCTTGAAGGGGTCCTCCTTTATCAGTTTAACAGGTTAAAACTACAAAGATGGAGGTCGGTGCAGCAGGACCAGAGATGAAACACTCTCTGTCATGTTGCCTTCATTACCCACAATACAACCTGACATGATGGCAGGTCAGTGATGGATAAGCAGCGCTGAGGCTGAAAAACAAATCTGACACTGAAGCTTAAACCCTGCAGTTCCTCTGGTGTCCACTCGAGGCTGCCTCCAGCAGTGAGTCAGTCCCCATAGAGCCCCATGTTAAACTTTACAGCGGAAATAAACATGTTTACAGCCTGGTACAAAAAACAGTTTGGGTCTCACTGTTGCTTAGAATCAGAATCAGAATCAGGTTCACACATACAAGGAAATGGTTTTGGTGGTTTTGGGTGAGGATGGACTCAACGATGGCGGTGTAGAAGTGCACCATCATTGTCTTTGGCAGGTTGAACTTCTTCAGCTGCCGCAGGAAGTACATCCTCTGCTGTCCCTTCTTGATGAGGGAGCCGATGTTCAGCTCCCACCTGAGGTCCTGGCTGATGATGGTCCCCAGGAAGCAGAAAGACTCCCCAGTGGAAACAGTGGAGTCGCTGATGGTGATGGGGGTGGGTGTGGCTGCTGTCTTTCTAAAGTCCACAACCATCTCCACTGTCCTCAGAGCATTAAGCTCCAGGTTGTTCTCACCACACCAGGTCACCAGGTGGTCAGTCTCCCACCTGTAGGCAGACCCCACCAGAGATGAGTCCAATGAGGGTGGTGTCGTCCGCGAGCTTCAGGAGCTTGACGGACTGATGACTGGAGGCGCAGCTGTTGGTGTACAGGGAGAAGAGCAGAGGGGAAAGAACGCAACCTTGAGGGGAGCCGGTGCTGATGGTCCTGGAGTCAGAGACGTGATTCCCCAGCTTCACGTGCTGCCTCCTGTCAGACAGGAAGTCTGTAATCCACCTGCAGGTGGAGTCGGGCACGTTCAGCTGGGAGAGCTTGTCCTGAAGCAGAGCCGGGATGATCATGTTGAAGGCAGAGCTGAAATCCACAAACAGGATCCTGGCATAGGTTCCTGCTGAGTCCAGATGCTGGAGGATGAAGTGGAGGGCCATGTTGACTGCGTCGTCTACGGACCTGTTGGCTCTGTAGGCGAACTGCAGGGGGTCCAGGAGAGAGTCTGTGATGTCCTTTAGGTGTGAGCGCACCAGGCGCTCAAAAGATTTCATCACCACAGAGGTCAGGGCGACAGGTCTGTAGTCATTAAGTCCTGTGGTCCTTGGCTTTTTGGGGACAGGAGTGAAGGTGGTGGCCCTGAAGCAGGCTGAGACGTGGCAGGTCTCTAGTGAGGTGTTGAAGATGTCTGTAACAGAACATTCACCATGAGGAATGAAAACTGTAACAATCACATAAAATCACACGTCAGGATGATGAAACACTGCTGATGATGTCTGTACACTGTTTGACTCTGTGTTACTTCCTGCTGACTGACTGCGTCTGTGTCAGGACCTTCAAAATCATGGACGACGACAGGAGCCGCTCCCTCGACCTGAAGGAGTTTGTGAAGGGTTTGAACGATTACGGCATCCTGATGGACAAACAGGAAGTGATGGATCTCTTTCAGCACTTTGACCGCGACGGGAATGGGACCATCGACTTCGACGAGTTCCTCCTCACCTTGAGGGTAAGTGTCATTTCGTCTTCCTTCGCTGAAACAGGGCGGTTACTTTAATCAGGTATAATACACTTTTTATGCACAAAGTGAAACTGAAGGATTTTCTCTGTGGGCTGCAGCCGCAGATGTCTAAGGCCAGGAAGGAGGTGGTGATGCAGGCGTTCAGGAAGCTGGATAAGACAGGTGACGGGGTGATCACCGTCGAGGACCTGAGGGGGGTTTATAACGCCAAGTACCACCCCAAGTATCAGAACGGGGAGTGGACGGAGGAGCAGGTGTTCAAGACCTTCTTGGACAGCTTTGACTCTCCGTACGACAAAGACGGAAAGGTAACGAACACGACCTGCTGCGTCTCCTCCGGACTGTTTCTCATTCATATTTGATCTCTTTCTGAAATGAAGTCTAAAAACTGAAGTATTTCAAAGTACAAGCCTGATCTGACCCTCACAGGAAAAGGACATGAACAGTAGCTGAGCTGTTTAAAGAGGGAAACAGGCTCTTCAGGTATAATGAACATGTGATGCTAAGTTAGCTCACCTGAACGAGGCATCAGGTGTCTTTAAAGGGTATTTCCTCCTTGGTTTCAGAGCTAAAGCTAGTAGCTCGGGGGGTTAGCTGTTTCAGTAGCTTATTTCATGTTTGTAAAAAAAAATGACACTCTGTGTTTAATAAGCGTGCTCTTTACGAGCGTCAGAGCCTTCAGAGGCACCCAGACCTCTTCAGTGTTTCATCAGTTAATACATAAAGCTCACAGTCACGTGTGTGTGTGTGTGTGTGTGTGTGTGTGTGTGTGTGTGAGGTCAGTGAATGTGTCACTTTCCCACGCATGTATAACACCTGCATGTTTCACACGACTTCTTTCACAGACTTTCTGGTCGTTATTCACAAAATTCACACGGCGGCCATTTTTGCTGTGATGTCACAGAGAGACGCTCAGTGATGATTTGATGATGTCGTTGAGCTGAGCTCAGGTCGTCAATGTTTTACCTGTAGAGAACCTGACACCTTTATAATTTCATCCAAAAACATTTAAACTAAAAACATGAAAATCTGGACGTGTTTTAAACATTTGATGGCTAACTAGCGTTAGCATTCAGCCACTTCCTGGCTAACATTACTGTTTGATAGTATTACACAATATGAAAGTGATGGCCTGAAGTCGAGCTAACAATCATGTTAGCAAGCTAACAGCAATGTTAGCTAGGTTTTGGTTGAATGCTAACATTACATGTTGTGACTTAGCATAACTAATACCATATTTATTTATTTATCTAACTCCAAGCAGCTGCTGATATTTCAAAGTGAAACAAGATATTTTATAACTAATTTGTTCCTTTTAAGTAACATCAGCTAAAGTTAGCATTCAACTTAATCCTAGCTAACATAACAGTTAGCTACACATTTTAGCCATTCCTTCCTTATCATTGAACCCAGTGATAGTCATATTAGCTATGGACTGGTTGAATGCTAACGTTAGCTGTTGTGGAACAGAAGCTAATCTGTTTCCAGTCGTAGATCACTCTGCTGAACACAGCAGAACAACATTAGCCACTTAGCTTCCACCCTGAGTGTGACATCAGGGGAAAATGGCCGCCCTGTGAACACGGTGGATTGATGTACATGTACAGTGACGCTGGTGTGACTCTCTGAAGGTGACCCAGGAGGAGTTTATGAATTACTATGCAGGTGTGAGCGCGTCCATCGACACAGACGTCTACTTTATCGTGATGATGAGAAACGCCTGGAAGCTGTGAGTAAGCAACGTGCTGGTAAACAAGCTCACGGTTCTGGTGGTGGGAGGAGGCGGGGCAGGTTTCCACTTCCTGTTTCCTGTTTGCTCACTGACTCTGAAACATGCTGTGTATGTTGTATGGTTCCTGTTTTCACCACAAAGAGAAACACGGTGTGATAATGGAGTCAAAGAGCCGCACAAGGTACACGTAGGACAGCAGCTCGGTGCTTCAGCAGGTGCTCCAGGTGTTCCAGGTGTTTCAGGTGCTCCAGGTGCTCCAGGTGCTCCAGGTGCTTCAGGTGCTCCAGGTGCTCCAGGTGCTCCAGGTGCTTCAGGTGCTCCAGGTGTTTCAGGTGTTTCAGGTGCTTCAGGTGCTCCAGGTGTTTCAGGTGTTTCAGGTGCTCCAGGTGTTTCAGGTGCTCCAGGTGCTTCAGGTGCTTCAGGTGCTCCAGGTGTTTCAGGTGCTTCAGGTGCTCCAGGTGTTTCAGGTGCTCCAGGTGCTTCAGGTGCTCCAGGTGTTTCAGGTGCTCCGGGTGCTCCGGGTGCTCCAGGTGCTCCAGGTGCTTCAGGTGCTCCAGGTGCTCCAGGTGCTTCAGGTGCTCCAGGTGTTTCAGGTGCTCCAGGTGCTTCAGGTGCTCCAGGTGCTTCAGGGGTTTCAGGTGCTTCAGGTGTTTCAGGTGCTTCAGGTGCTTCAGGTGTTTCAGGTGCTTCAGGTGCTCCAGGTGTTTCAGGTGCTTCAGGTGCTTCAGGTGTTTCAGGTGCTCCAGGTGCTCCAGGTGCTCCAGGTGCTCCAGGTGCTCCAGGTGTTTCAGGTGCTCCAGGTGCTCCAGGTGCTTCAGGTGCTCCAGGTGCTTCAGGGGTTTCAGGTGCTTCAGGTGTTTCAGGTGTTTCAGGTGCTTCAGTTGTTTCAGGTGTTTCAGGTGTTTCAGGTGCTTCAGGTGCTTCAGGTGTTTCAGGTGCTTCAGGTGTTTCAGGTGCTTCAGGTGCTTCAGGTGTTTCAGGTGCTTCAGGTGCTCCAGGTGTTTCAGGTGCTCCAGGTGCTCCAGGTGTTTCAGGTGCTCCAGGTGCTCCAGGTGTTTCAGGTGCTTCAGGTGCTCCAGGTGCTCCAGGTGTTTCAGGTGCTTCAGGTGCTCCAGGTGCTCCAGGTGTTTCAGGTGCTCCAGGTGCTTCAGGTGCTCCAGGTGCTCCAGGTGTTTCAGGTGCTTCAGGTGCTCCAGGTGCTCCAGGTGTTTCAGGTGCTTCAGGTGCTCCAGGTGTTTCAGGTGCTTCAGGTGCTCCAGGTGCTCCAGGTGTTTCAGGTGCTCCAGGTGCTTCAGGTGCTCCAGGTGTTTCGGGTGTTTCGGGTGCTTCAGGTGCTCCAGGTGCTCCAGGTGTTTCAGGGGCTCCAGGTGTTTCAGGTGCTCCAGGTGCTCCAGGTGTTTCAGGTGCTTCAGGTGCTCCAGGTGCTCCAGGTGCTCCAGGTGCTCCAGGTGCTTCAGGTGGATCTCTGGCTTCTCTGTATTTCTCTTGGCTCAGTACGACCTCTCTCAGCTGTTTCCATCCAGATATGACGCTCCTTTTTACGTGTGGATTGATCCCATCAGTTTATCTTTTAGGGCTCCTGCTGACATTTTCATCGTTGATCAATTTAATCGATCAGTTCTTTAAATGATTGGATGCTGTCAATTTTTCTAGAAACCCACGCTGACGTCCTGAAGTGTCTCGTCCACAACACGAACACATTCAGTTTGTGTTTTATCTGTAAATTAATGACTGATAAAACAATTATTGAACGAGTTGCAGATGAATTGAAGCAAGTGATCGAGCCCTGATATCCTCACTCACTCTTTTATCTGTCCACATCATGACGTCTTAAAGTCTGAGCTTTATGAACACATGAACACATTGAAATATAAAATAAAGAGAAAGTAAAAATGTTTGTTCTTCATCTTTCACAGATGAAACATTTAGATAAAGAGCAGGTTTATAATAAATATTCTTTTGTTTTTGACTTTGGCTGTTTGGATGGAAACCAGCTGCTGTCTGATCATAAACTCACCTCCTTCTCTCTGCTTTTACTTTGTAGTAAAGTTCTTCACACTTCCTGTTTCCTGTTGTCTTGTTCTGAATGTCCTCTTTATGTTTGATTGACAGGTGACCAAAGAGGAGTTTATTAATTATTACTGTGGAGTCAGCGCCTCCATCGACAGCGACGTCTACTTTATACTGATGATGAAGAACGCCTGGAAGCTCTGAAACACCGACTGTCATTGAACACGACACAATGAGTCTATAAGCATGATGTAGTTTCTGTTGAGCTGTTTGTGTTGTTAAAGAACGTAAAGTCAAAAAATCTACATGTAAATGAACACAAGTCAACAGTCTGTAACACTTTTATTGTTCATGAATATGTATCAGTTTAAATAAACTTGATGTTACCGTGGTTACAGGAAACAGTCTGTTTGAACAGGTGATATAATAAAGCTACATTCAGTCGGCAGTAATGGAATATGAGGTGTCGGTTGTCAGAAGCAGCATCGTGTTTGTTCGTGTCGGGTCTCTGCAGCGTCTCACCTACAGCTCACCTGAGCTCTGCTGCTGCGTCCAGTCAGACACGGTCACAGTGATCCGGGTCTGCAGGTGAGCCGAGGAGCGACGCTGTCTAACAGACTGACCCAACGCTGTGAGTGCGGGTGTGAGCAGCTTTGGTTTAAAGGACCTCACTGTGTCTTTTTATTATAGTCATGTGACTGTGAGAGTCATGTGACAGGAAGCCTGAATGAATCAAACAGCAGGTCACTGTTTGGGCTCTGTCTGAGGAGAAGATCTCTGCAGCTGCTCTGAAGGTTCACCAACAAGTCTGGACGAGTTTTACTTTCAACTGTCGTTATCGTTACATCGTGGAGACGGGGTTTCATGTCCTTCATGTTTTCATCCTGTAAGGGCCCTTTATGGGATCCAGAGTTCTTTAGGTGGTTCTACTGGTCACCAGGAGGTTCTATTGATCCTTTAGGTGGTTCTACTGGTCACCAGGAGGTTCTATTGGCCTTTAGGTGGTTCTACTGGTCACCAGAGAGGTTCTATTGACCCTTTAGGTGGTTCTACTGGTCACCAGGAGGTTCTATTGATCCTTAGGTGGTTCTACTGGTCACCAGGAGGTTCTATTGGCCTTTAGGTGGTTCTACTGGTCACCAGAGAGGTTCTATTGACCCTTTAGGTGGTTCTACTGGTCACCAGGAGGTTCTATTGATCCTTAGGTGGTTCTACTGGTCACCAAGAGGTTCTATTGGCCTTTAGGTGGTTCTACTGGTCACCAGAGAGGTTCTATTGACCCTTTAGGTGGTTCTACTGGTCACCAGGAGGTTCTATTGGCCTTTAGGTGGTTCTACTGGTCACCAGAGAGGTTCTATTGATCCTTTAGGTGGTTCTACTGGTCACCAGGAGGTTCTATTGATCCTTTAGGTGGTTCTACTGGTCACCAGGAGGTTCTATTGATTCTTTAGGTGGTTCTACTGGTCACCAGAGAGGTTCTATTAATTCTTTAGGTGGTTCTACTGGTCACCAGAGAGGTTCTATTGATCCTTTAGGTGGTTCTACTGGTCACCAGGGGGTTCTATCGATCCTTTAGGTGGTTCTACTGGTCACCAGGAGGTTCTATTAATACTTTAAGCCCAGTTCAGATCAATGATTTGCAAACGTTTCAGAATGTTGCAGAGAAACTTGCAGCGGTGTGAGCTGGTTAGTTGCAGAGCGTCTGAATGATGATGATGTCGCTTTTTCACTTCAGCCAATCAGGAAACAGCATTCGTTAGCGCAGGCGCCCTGTCTCTGGCGCTGCAGCAGCCAAAGACGGCTCCAGATCCTCTCTTTCCAAACTCTCTGTCTTTATTAATCAGTGTTACAGCGAACACTGAGCACGTCACTGTCACTGTCACCCACTACTTTTTATAACGACAACAGAAATCCAGCTAGTTACTTCATGTAACCTGGGCCTAATACTAACGTTATAGTATTAACGCAGAAGTAGTGGGGTATGTCAGTGTGTCGTTGCTATGGAGACAGTGTGTGTCTGTGTGCTTGCGTTGCTTTCATGTGGCCCAGTTTTAGAACGTTTATGATCAGATGTCAAGGGATTCTTTTCGGAAGACTCGCTAATCTTTTTTCCCATTGTCAGTGAAGTATCCTCCTGTCGGTCTCTTTTCTGCTGCGTCACCGTCTGACGTCACAAACAGGAGACAGGGTTAGTAACCAGTGAAGGTGTTACGCTGGTTAGCTCTTTATTGCATCTGTTACTCATTCAGTCTGTTTATCAAACTCGCCGCCGACAAATCTGCAACGATGTTCGAGCGCTGCTCGGACGGAGACGGGTGAAATTTGTAGCTGAGATGACGAGGAGTCGCACAAGTTACCGACGGAGCATAGCATCGTGCCGGGAAGGGGGCGGAGATTAGCGTGTCGACACAGGTTTTGTGTTCCCATCAATGCAGAGGCGATAATTACCCGGGTCTACTGTAGAGTCATGTGACCCGGGTCTGAATACTGATTGGAACCTGCGCCTCAGTGAACTCCATGTTCAGCTGTAAACATGAGCGGGCCCAGTATGCGACCCTGTGGGCTGCCGGGGAGGTGAGACAGTTTCTGTTTGAGGAGGTCAGTGTATGATGGGAGATATCATTAATATTAATATGATGTCATCTAAAGTAACAAAATACATAAAAGCTACATTAAATATCTGTTAATCAATGACTGACAGTTGATCCTGAGGGGAACATGATCATCTCACCACATGTTTTGATTCACCTTTTAGACGCTGAGATATTCTACTGGATAAGTGACCTTTGACCTGCTGGTGGAGGTAGAGGAGAACTTTACCCACCAGGGTCACATGGACGTCCTGTTCGTCCTGTTGAAGATTGTTCATGAAGAAGAAACAAACATGTTGGAGGCTCTGAATCCTCAGAGAGGATCTGTGAAACAGTCTGTCCGACAGTTATAGAGTTATTTCAGTCCGGACCTCGGAGTGACTGACTCATATCTCCATCACCACAGCCAATCAGACGCTCAGACGCCTTGTGGCCCCTCAGAATCTTCTCAGGACCTCATGAGGGTCCCGACAGGCAGGTTGGGAAACACTGATGAAGTTTAATGAACATCCTCGTCCTCTACAGCTGCTCCTCCACGCTCCTCCTGCTGACCTACTTGATCTGATAGAAGCTGGACATGGTGACGTAGGCCTCCTCCTGCTGGCTCACTGCAAACACCTCCACCTGGTGCCCCCCGCTGCCCTCAGGTGGAGGGGGGGACGGTCTCTGCCCGGCATGGAGGACGTGGTCGTGGGACGGAGCGTTGATCTGGAGGCTGTCCTCCCTGTCTGAGGAGCTCCTGCTCAGCAGGGCGGACAGCTCCAACTCCTCCGTGTTGGCACTGGTGGAGGAGCAGTCAGAGGTTTGGGTGGAGTCGGGAGGAGTCGAGTGCTCTGTCTCCTCACACGGCTGCTCCTCTGATCTCTCCTTCGGCGAGACTTTCAGGGAGCTGAACTCCTCAGGTTTGAAGTTCAGCAGGAGGCCCTGCATAGAGGAGGTGGGTTATTAAGACTGATGGAGGAGAAATACAGAGGAGTCTGACAGAGGAGGAGTCTGAAAGAGGAGGAGTCTGACAGAGGAGGAGTCTAACAGAGGAGGAGTCTAACAGAGGAGTCTGAAAGAGGAGGAGTCTAATAGAGGAGGAGTCTGACAGAGGAGAAGTCTAATAAAGGAGGAGTCTGACAGAGGAGGAGTCTGACAGAGGAGGAGTCTAATAGAGGAGGAGTCTGACAGAGGAGGAGTCTAATAGAGGAGGAGTCTAACAGAGGAGTCTGACAGAGGAGGAGTCTGACAGAGGAGTCTAACAGAGGAGGAGTCTAATAGAGGAGGAGTCTAACAGAGGAGGAGTCTAACAGAGGAGTCTGACAGAGGAGGAGTCTAATAGAGGAGGAGTCTAATAGAGGAGGAGTCTGACAGAGGAGGAGTCTGACAGAGGAGAAGTCTAATAAAGGAGGAGTCTGACAGAGGAGGAGTCTAATAGAGGAGGAGTCTGACAGAGGAGGAGTCTA
Organism: Semicossyphus pulcher; assembly: GCF_022749685.1. Classification (NCBI taxonomy): domain Eukaryota; kingdom Metazoa; phylum Chordata; class Actinopteri; order Labriformes; family Labridae; genus Semicossyphus; species Semicossyphus pulcher. The sequence continues at coordinate 21,786,111 of NW_027211696.1, read as the reverse complement.
ATAGAGGAGGAGTCTGACAGAGGAGGAGTCTGACAGAGGAGAAGTCTAATAAAGGAGGAGTCTGACAGAGGAGGAGTCTAATAGAGGAGGAGTCTGACAGAGGAGGAGTCTAATAGAGGAGGAGTCTGACAAAGGAGGAGTCTGACAGAGGAGAAGTCTAATAAAGGAGGAGTCTGACAGAGGAGGAGTCTAATAGAGGAGGAGTCTGACAGAGGAGGAGTCTGAAAGAGGAGGAGTCTAATAGAGGAGGAGTCTGACAGAGGAGGAGTCTAACAGAGCAGTCTAACAGAGGAGGAGTCTAATAGAGGAGGAGTCTGACAGAGGAGGAGTCTGACAGAGGAGTCTAACAGAGGAGGAGTCTAATAGAGGAGGAGTCTGACAGAGGAGGAGTCTGACAGAGGAGGAGTCTAATAGAGGAGTCTGACAGAGGATGAGTCTGACAGAGGAGGAGTCTAACAGAGGAGGAGTCTAATAGAGGAGGAGTCTGACAGAGGAGGAGTCTAACAGAGGAGTCTAACAGAGGAGGAGTCTAATAGAGGAGTCTGACAGAGGAGGAGTCTGACAGAGGAGTCTAACAGAGGAGGAGTCTAACAGAGGAGTCTGACAGAGGAGGAGTCTGACAGAGGAGGAGTCTAATAGAGGAGGAGTCTAATAAAGGAGGAGTCTGACAGAGGAGGAGTCTAATAGAGGAGGAGTCTGAAAGAGGAGGAGTCTGACAGAGGAGGAGTCTGACAGAGGAGGAGTCTAACAGAGGAGGAATCTGACAGAGGAGGAGTCTGAAAGAGGAGGAGTCTAACAGAGGAGGAGTCTAATAGAGGAGGAGTCTGACAGAGGAGGAGTCTAATAGAGGAGGAGTCTGACAGAGGAGGAGTCTGAAAGAGGAGGAGTCTAATAGAGGAGGAGTCTGACAGAGGAGGAGTCTAACAGAGGAGGAGTCTAATAGAGGAGGAGTCTGACAGAGGAGGAGTCTGACAGAGGAGTCTAACAGAGGAGGAGTCTAATAGAGGAGTCTGACAGAGGAGGAGTCTAACAGAGGAGGAGTCTAACAGAGGAGGAGTCTAATAGAGGAGGAGTCTGACAGAGGAGGAGTCTAACAGAGGAGTCTAACAGAGGAGGAGTCTAACAGAGGAGGAGTCTAATAGAGGAGTCTGACAGAGGAGGAGTCTGACAGAGGAGTCTAACAGAGGAGGAGTCTAACAGAGGAGTCTGACAGAGGAGGAGTCTGACAGAGGAGGAGTCTAATAGAGGAGGAGTCTAATAAAGGAGGAGTCTGACAGAGGAGGAGTCTAATAGAGGAGGAGTCTGAAAGAGGAGGAGTCTGACAGAGGAGGAGTCTAACAGAGGAGGAATCTGACAGAGGAGGAGTCTAAAAGAGGAGGAGTCTAACAGAGGAGGAGTCTAACAGAGGAATCTGACAGAGGAGGAGTCTGAAAGAGGAGGAGTCTAACAGAGGAGGAGTCTAACAGAGCAGTCTGACAGAGGAGGAGTCTGACAGAGGAGGAGCCTTACAGAGGAGGAGTCTAATAGAGGAGGAGTCTAACAGAGGAGGAGTCTAACAGAGGAGTCTAATAGAGGAGGAGTCTGACAGAGGAGGAGTCTGACAGAGGAGGAGTCTAATAGAGGAGGAGTCTGACAGAGGAGGAGTCTAACAGAGGAGTCTAATACAGGAGGAGTCTGACAGAGGAGGAGTCTGTCAGAGGAGGAGTCTGACAGAGGAGGAGTCTGACAGAGGAGGAGTCTAACAGAAGAGGAGTCTGACAGGAGGAGTCTGTCAGAGGAGGAGTCTGACAGAGGAGGAGTCTGACAGGAGGAGTCTGACAGAGGAGGAGTCTGACAGGAGGAGTCTGTCAGAGGAGGAGTCTGACAGAGGAGGAGTCTGACAGAAGAGGAGTCTAATAGAGGAGGAGTCTAACAGAGGAGGAGTCTAATAGCGGAGGAGTCTGACAGGAGGAGTCTGACAGAGGAGGAGTCTGTCAGAGGTGGAGTCTGACAGAGGAGGAGTCTGACAGAGGAGGAGTCTGACAGAGGAGGAGTCTGACACCTGAGCGAGGTTATCGGGGGACTCGGGGAATGCTGCCAACAGACGACAGGAAGTAACGTTCACCATGACGACGTCTCTGCAGGAAGCTAAACAAAGTTCTGACGACAGAATAAAGACTCACCTTGTTGTGCCTGCAGATCTGCACCAGAGTGTGTTTGGGGCGCGGGATGCTCGGCCACATGTAGGCGATTATTCTGTGAAGAAAGAGAAGCATTAAAATGTCACGTGTGTAAATGAGTACATGTCCTGACAGGAAGCAGAAACGTCATACCTGATTTTCCAGAAGAAAACGACACAGGAAGTCACCAGCAGCAGCGCGACGAGACAGACGATCAGACCGTACGTCTGCTGCCTCTCCTCCGGCTGTTTGGGAGCTGGTCTGTAAACTCTCTCCTCTGTAAAGGAAAGTTTGATTAGATCAGTGTTGTCTTTGAGTGACGCAGTGTGTGAACGCTGACTCGTTTACCTGCAGGAGTCAAGAACGTGAACGTGTCGCTCCACTCGCTCCAGCTGCCCTGCAGGTGTTTCAGCGGTATGGCTCGCACTCGGACGTGGTACCGTGTGTTGGCCTGCAGGTGCTCCATGTCCACCTTCAGAGTGTCTGACGACGAGACGTTCTGAGTCTGATCAGATAGGACACAGGTCAGTTCGGCCTCTGTGAACGTGATGAGAGATATGTTAGAAACACAGCTTACTGTGGTCCTGTCTGCGCTCCAGATGAGCAGCTGGAACAGCTGGTTGTCCACTTTCAGGTACTCTCTGTGGTACGGGGTCCGGATGTGGAACAGGGCCAGGTGAGACTCAGGGCTGAAGGACACGTTGAACACCTGAGGACTCCTGGGTTTCACTGCAGGGACACAAGGAAGCAGACGACACGGTGAGGAGAGAGACAGGTGTGATTTTCTCCATGAAATACCTTTCATCATAATCCAGTCCCTCTCAGCGCCCCCTACAGGCCCGGAGGACTGTGCTCCTGTTGCAGCTGTTTCCTGTTTGTTTCTGTCTTTGGAGCTCGTTTTCATTTCATCATTTGCAGCACATTTCTGTTGTATTTGTTTTGGACTTTTTATACATGTTGAGCTTTGTGTCTGTATTAGCAGCAGGTTTCTCCTCATGAAATCTTTGGGCACATTTGCCCTTCCTGGCCACCGTAGTTTCCACCTTTAGCGACCCAAACATGATCAGTTCATGCAGAGGTTTGTTGAAGCATCAGTGTGAGATGTTTGAAACGTACCTATCTTCTTCAGGTCCACTGTGATTGACATGGCCCCTCCTCTCCTCAGGTGGACGGTCACATTATAGGGAACCAGAGGACTCAGATCTGACGAGCTCACCGTGTCTCCGAGACCCTGAACGCACCGCTGTGTGTTTGAGCTCCAGTCGTCTGTGAAGCTGCACAGAAACAGACTCAGAAACAGACCCTTCTCTGCTGCCGCTCATCTGAAAGTTAAAATGTTTACCACATAGTTATTCTCTCGATGCTGTCGGCCTCTTCGTCTTCATCGTCCTCGTTGCTGCTCCCGCCTCCCAACAGTTTACACGTCAGGCTGCTGCTGCCAATCATGATGTGAGACGAGCAGCTGACTCTAGACTCTGACAGGAAACAAAACCTTCATCACAGAGAGCTCACCTGATTCTGCTCCAACACATCACAGCAAACACACAATGAAGAGCCAAAGCCTGCAGTTCCTCTGGTGTCCACTTGAGGCTGTCTCCAGCAGTGAGTCAGTCCCCATAGAGCCCCATGTTAAACTTTACAGCAGAAATAAACATGTTTACAGCCTGGTACAAAAAACAGTTTGGGTCTCTATAGCTCATTTCTCTCTTCATGACATTCATTCTGTGGAAACATGTTAACTAGCTCATTAGCAGCTAATGAATTAGCCACAGACACACACTGTTTAGCTCTGATAACTTAGCGTTCGCTAACCCCTCACTCCTGTCCAGCTCCGCCCTTGCGTCCAAATATGGTCACTTCTGGCTCCAGAAAAACAAGATGGCACAAATTAAAGGCCATTTAAAACGGTCGTCCACGAACCATCAGGTGACGTCACCATGGAGACGTAAAGAACACCTGCAGAACCGATGAGGCTCCGTCAGCCTCAGTTTAAACATGTTACTGTCTCACTTCACGTCACAGATCTACATGCTGACCTCTGACACACTCAGCTCCACGCTCACAGCAGATAACATCACGTCAGTCATCACACAGCCAACACGTCATGATGTGACTCAACAAGAGATTCATTTACAATATCTGTGATCACATGTTCTTAATAATAAGCAGGTTACACACACAGAAGCGCTCAGCGTGCTGAAGGAGGAAACAGAAGCTCAGTGTTTGTGAAAGACAGAAGAACATGAGACACACGGTGACGTTCAGAAGGTGTTCTCACCTGCGTCTGAGTCTCCACTCTGAGCCGCACAGCCGGCCCACAGCAGGACCACAGCCAGAGCCCACACACCCTGCATCTCCTCCAGCTCCTCTGTGAGCCTCCTCTCTGTCTCCTCTGTGAGCCTCCTCTGTGAGACTCCTCTGTGAGACTCCTCTCTGTCTCCTCTGTGCACCTCCCCTGTGCACCTCCTCTGTCTCCTCTGTGAGCCTCCTCTGTGAGCCTCCTATGTGAGACTCCTCTCTGTCTCCTCTGTGAGCCTCCCCTGTGCACCTCCTCTGTCTCCTCTGTGAGCCTCCTCTGTCTCCTCTGTGCACCTCCTCTGTGAGCCTCCTCTGTCTCCTCTGTGAGCCTCCTCTATCTCCTCTGTGAGCCTCCTCTGTCTCCTCTGTGCACCTCCTCTCAGCAGCAGAGGTGAGCTGTATCGCTCCGCTGCAGACTGATGAAGCTGCAGACTCTCCAGCTGACTCTCCTCCTCAGCCGGCAGGAGGGAGGGGGAGGAAGAGGGAGGGGTGACAGCAGAGGAAGGAGGAGGTGCAGCTCGGTGATGTTTTGACTCACAGGATGTTCTGTAAATCTGAAAACATCAGTAGCTCCTGTACAGTGAAGATCAACCGGCCTGTTAACCCTGTCAGCGCTGAACTCAACATTAAAGGCTCTGGTCCTGCAGGGGCTGTTCACACCTGGTATTATCCACATCATCATATGTGTCCTGGGTGATCCAAGCACAGGTGGTCTAAGCACACCTGTTCACACCTAGCATTAACGAGCCCCTCAAATTCGTCTGCAGTGACCTCTTGTGATCGGACCTCACTTTCCCGCTCTGTATGCAAATGAACACAGAGACAAACCAAAGTCGATGATGTCACCTGAACATGATGCTCTCTCAGCTCTGTGTGTTAAACCTGCATCCTCTCTAACGTCCAGCAGGGGGCAGAAAGATGTCCTATAGAAGTCTATGAGAACATGCTCCTCCTCCTCTCCTGATCCTATAGAAGTCTATGAGAACATGCTCCTCCTCCTCTCCTGATGTATTACCTCAGTAAACATGTTCCTAATGAGTTTATGGTCTCAGTCTCTAGTTTCATCTTCAACACAGCATGATGTTCATTTAGTCACTGATGCTCCCATTGAGAGTCACACAGACCAGGAAGAGGGGAGGAGTTAGGGCGGGGCTACCTGTGATTGACAGGTCGTTACCACGGTGACCATATAAAATGTCTTGTTTAGTGTTTGGTTGGACTAAAAGACACTCTGAGTTAGAACATTTTTGTTTTAAGTCTGTTTTTAGCTAAAGTTAGCATCCTGATTAATATGTAATGGATACATCTGGTTAACCAAGCTAGCACTAGCATTAGCCGATTAGCTTAAGGTTTGCTAACCCCTCGCCCCTGTCCAGCTCCACCCTCTTGTCTTAATATGGTCACTTCTGACATTGAAAAACAAGATGACAACAAAACACCTGGAGGCCTCAAACATTCCTTTCTACAGTGTGTGGGCACAGATCACAAACGGTCCTGCTTAATGAACGTAACCCGCCGTAATGACATCACAGCTCCATCAGCGTGATCTGACGATGATTCAGCTGCTTATTCATCTCTATAAACACCTGCATGCTAACCGCTAACAGCTAACAACCTGTTCTCCATCAGACATTCAACTTGAGATAAATTCCCTGACTCTGTGTCATGAAAGCCGTTCAGCGTTTCCCCACTTCCTCGAACGCATCATAAACGATGGCTCCGCCCTCCGTCTCATGTTAAAGTAGTTTTCTTCTCCTCCTGAGGACAGACCTGACAAAGCTTCATGTTGTTCCTAATCTGCATCATGATGTTGTTCTTTCAGCAAACTGAAGAGCCGTTAATTAAAGTCGATCACAAGTCGTTTAACGCTAACCGCCGGCTACACGCCACGGCATGTTCACGGTGTGCTCAGAGGCTGTGTCGTGATCAGACTGTAGCTGATGGATCTGAGATTGAATCTGAGGACGAAACCTCGTCTGACTTTATGTTTGAAGTTGTTTCTTTCTGCTTAGTTTAAGTTTGACACGACAACAACCTGAAGTCTGATCACGTTTGAGACACTGATGCTGCATTCAGGTGCTGCTCTGATGCTCCAAGTTCTTCTAACTTCAGTGAGTTTATGAGCTTCAGTGTAGAAACAAGATGGACGCCAGAACTCTGTGACTCTTCATGGTTACAAACGAGACAAAACTTAATCTGCACAACGTGAAGCAACACGAGACGCCAAGTCAGCGAGTCTGGGAGGAAACCTTTCTGTTGTTGTTGGGACTTGAAGGCTTTTCCGTCAACACGTGGACGCACACTTTAAATGAATCTTTATATTTTATTCTTAGGGTGCAGTGGTTAGCGCTGTCGCCTCACAGCTAGAAGGTCACTGGTTCAAACCCCAGTTTGGACACGTCAGACATGTGACTCTGTCAGCAGCATAAAGACGCTGAGAGCGACAGGAAGAGAAACAAACATTTCAGACGTGTTGTTGTTCAGTCACTGTGCTTTACAGTTAAATAATCCCATCATGCATTTCATGGACTCCTTCCTGTTTGAAGATGAAGCTCAGTTTTTAACCCCGTCGGGAGAAAGATGGAGCGCTGTGGAGACGATCTGCAGTTTAAACTCCTCCGTCTCTCTCTGTGTTTATGAGACAGACGGGTTTGTTGCTGTGAAACCTGCAGCGTCTTCCTCTCCGTCAAACTGCAACCATGAAGCAGAGAATCTAACCAGCAGCCTTCAGACCACTTCCTGTCGCCGCCTCTGATCGCTTTGTTCTAATGAGGGCAGCGAGTACTCGTGAGTTTATTTACTACATCAGGAGAAACACTCACCTCAGCTGAGCCAGACACAACAACACGTCTGTCACCTGTCTGCATCACCTGACCCACACCTCCGCTGGTAACACACACACACACACACACACACACACACACACACACAGGACTCCTCTATCTGTCCTGCTGTCAGTGGTGTCCTGCAGTAACAGCCTCTAAACGTCCTCACAGTATAAAGTCAGAAGGGTCCCTCTGAAGGCCATTTCTAGCTGCTGTTTCTGTGCTAAGCTAACTGAAGCTAACATCATATTTGGAGAAACTGAAATCAACTTCAGATCAAAGAACAACACAGTGAAAATAATGAACATAAACTTTGCTTCAGGGTGTAAATCAGTTGGATGGGGAATGTCCTGCTGCTGCTCGTCGGCCATGTTGGCTCCTTCACTTTCCTCCATGAGGCTCCGAGTTCTCCCTCACAGACATCAGACGCCTCTTCTCCACGCTCCGGTTTCTCTGTGTGTCTCCACTCGTCTGTCACCTCCTTTTCTTCATGTTAATCTGTCCTGTGTGATGTGACCTGATGAGGACACTGAGGAAGCAGCTTGTCTCTCAGTGACTGTACAAACACGCAGGTTAAATCACAGCACGATGATCAATAACTCTCCTGTAAGGAGCCTGTTTTTAAAATGTGAGAGAGAGTTCTGATATCTGAGATCATAAAGTGTGAGTACTTCATGACGTCCTCACGCAGAAGGAGACTGCACCTACTGCTACTCTGCTAAGCTAAGCTAGTTAGCTTAAAGCAGGAGTTTACCTGTGTTACTTTTTATGTTCTGGTGACATTTAGATGTTTAAACATGGAGACGATTTATCAACAACAGGAAGCAGCTAGCAAAGAGTGGAGTTAGCTTTAGCCAGAGCTAGCTTCTGTTTGAGTGCAGAGACAGTTTCTACCTTCATTTAAATATGTGTGTGTGTGTGTGTGTGTGTGTGTGTGTGTGTGTGTGTGTGTGTGTGTGTGTGTGTGCAGCTGTGGTTAACACTGCATGCAGGAGACACGGAGGAGAACATCATGGGAGCAGCATGGAGAACGTCTTTTTCTTCTGTACGTCTCTGTGTGTGTGTGTGTGTGTGTGTGTGTGTGTGTGTGTGTGAGATGTGCTTCATAAACACTCTGCGCCCCCCCACAAACCACACGGCTGAGGTTGGTATCTGTCAGCATCACAAACAGGCTGAGCTGTGGTTTCATTTGTTACTGCTGAAGACTCACGCACACGCACACACACACAAACACTAACACACACACGCACACACACACACACACACACACTAACACACACACACAGTGTGGACTCAGTGGATGTATGTAGAAACATGACTTTATGATTTAAACTGTTTACTTGTTTACTTGTGATGTTTATCAGTTTTAATAAACACTCATGTTCAGACTGAAGTTTATTTACGTTCAGTTCAACAGTAACGTCCTCTCCTGTCCTCTCCTGTCCTCTGATTGGTCCACACTAAATGTGTCTCCAGGTTCACAGTACACATACATATACATATATGTACTCTCACATATATACACACAGATACAAACACACATATATACACATTACCACACACATATACACATATATGTACCTGTAGAAGTGTCACATGTATTTATGTCTTCGTGGCTCCACCCTCACCGTGACCACACAGAAACACTCTGAACGTCTCCTCTGATCTCCCTGTGAACACACACACTGCTTCCTGCTGCTCCCCTCTCTGTGTTTCACACACACACACACACACACACACACACACACGCACACACAGCAGTGTGCAGGATTATAGAAAGGTGTTGCACGTCGTGCAAACAGGTTGAGCAATGACTCGTCACCACATCCTCTTCATCGCTCATCGCAGCGAGCAACTACAGCAGGTTTTAGATTCTTACTCTTGTGAACTGACCTCACTGTGCCACAGTCTGACTGCAGCTGCCCGAACTCCACACCACACAGGCTGTGTCGAAATGACAAACTACGTACTACGTACTATATACTACATACTATATACTATATACTACATACTACGTACTACGTACTATATACTACATACTACATACTATATACTACATACTATGTACTATATACTATATACTACATACTATATACTATATACTACATACTATATACTACGTACTACGTACTATATACTACATACTACATACTACATACTATATACTATATACTACGTACTACGTACTATATACTACATACTATATACTATATACTACATACTACGTACTATATACTACATACTATATACTATATACTACATACTATGTACTATATACTATATACTACATACTATATACTATATACTACATACTATATACTATATACTACGTACTACGTACTATATACTACATACTACATACTACATACTATATACTATATACTACGTACTACGTACTATATACTACATACTATATACTATATACTACATACTACGTACTATATACTACATACTATATACTACGTACTACGTACTATATACTACATACTACATACTACATACTATATACTATATACTACATACTACGTACTACGTACTACGTACTATATACTACATACTACATACTACATACTACGTACTATATACTATATACTACGTACTACGTACTACGTACTATATACTACATACTATATACTACATACTATATACTATATACTACATACTATATACTATATACTACATACTGTATACTATATACTGTATACTACATACTACGTACTATATACTACATACTACGTACTACATACTATATACTATATACTATATACTGTATACTATATACTATATACTACATACTACGTACTACGTACTACGTACTATATACTACATACTACATACTACATACTACGTACTATATACTATATACTACGTACTACATACTATATACTGCACACTATATACTATACTACATACTGCATACTGCGTACTATATACTATATACTACATACTATATACTATATACTGCACACTATATACTATACTACATACTGCATACTGCGTACTATATACTATATACTACATACTACATACTGGGTACTGCATACTATATACTATATACTATATACTACATACTACATACTACATACTGCATACTGCATACTATATACTACATACTATATACTGCATACTATAAACTATATACTACATACTATATACTACATACTACATACTACATACTGCGTATTACATACTACATGCTATATACTACATACTATATAGTACATACTACACACTACGTATTACATACTACATACTAAAAACTATTTACTATATGCTACATACTACGTATTACATACTACATACTATATACTACATACTATATACGATATACTACACACTACACACTACTACATACTACATACTACATACTATATACTATTTACTATATAATACATACTACATACTATATACTACACACTACGTATTACTACATACTACATACTACATACTACATACTATATACTACATACTACACACTACACACTAAGTATTACTACATACCACATACTATATACTATTTACTATATACTACATACTACATACTACATACTACACACTACACACTAAGTATTACTACATACCACATACTATATACTATTTACTATATACTACATACTACATACTACAAACTATATACTACATACTACATACTACATACTACGTACTGCACACTGCGTTGGGTGGTCGTCTGTAGTATGGAGGAGCTTTTCATATTCATGTTGCAGTATGCTACGCTAGGCAGAAGAAAACAATAACCGCTGCTTCTTTAGCTATAGCGCCCCCTTCTGCTGGAATGCTGCTGCTGTCTGTCATTTCAACTGCCGCTGTGACGTTCCAGCGCTTTGCATTGTGGGATACAGTAGGCGAGGTAGACTGGTCCGATGCATACTGGAGATTTTCTCTAAATCAGTACGACATCTGGGTAGTACTGCTAGGATAGTATGGCATTTCCAACACAGCAAGAGTGCGAGTACTGCTCGGTCACCCTGACCTTTGACCCTCTCACCGGCTGTACAGATGAGTTTATATGGTGAATAAACAGTTGCCATGGAGACTGAGCATGGTGGCTCAGTCCATCAATGATTGATGTATCACACCTGAAGGTGTTGAACAGTCAGCAGTTACCATGGTAACAACAGACAACAAACAAACATTAAGAAAACCCAAACGTGAAGTCAACTGAAGGAGAGATGAGACAACATGACGCTTTAAACAGGAAGTGACGAGGATCAGCAGGACAGCTCCTGACATCACATAGGTATGAAGGTCAGTCAAGGTCGTACCTGAGATTTCACAGTCTAAGTCTTTACCTGTATCACCTGTATGTATGATGGGTCAGAAGGAAACAGAGCATTTGTTGGGACTATTTTCAGCAGCGGATGGATCCGTGTGTGTGAGGCTCACGGATGTCTTTTTATGGCTCAGAGGAGGAACACGTTACTCAGTCGGGGCGGGAATCACAGGGTCACTCACGATACGATACGTGGCCCACGATAACGTATGACACTCATACGACGATACATCGCGACATCTCATTAACTGAAAAACACTAAATGGCCCTAAAAAGGTGCAGAATGAATGTATTACTCGCTGTGACTGGGTGTCAGCTTCACAGACCGTGACACAGATTGAGATAAACGATGACGCAGTGAGATTTATCACACCTGTCGAAACGATGATATAGTGTGATATCGTTTTTTTGTCCCACCCCTGTGAAACACTCACATGAATAAAAGAAATGATCTCCTCACACACAGTTTGTGACAGGCGTGTGTGTGTGTGTGATGCTGTGCCACCTGAGCGACAGGTAAACCACAGACAGCTGGAACAACCGACACACTGAGAGCTGCTGTGGGAATCATCTCACCTCCATGTTCTCACAGAGCAGCAGAGCTGTCCTCGTCAGCCTTCATCCCTGTGAGCTGTGTAGAGCTCAGTGAGACGATGAGCTGAAGATAACAGTGTGATGTGAGACAGAGAGGGACATGAGCTGAGTCTGGTTAGTATGTGTTTAAATCACATGAGATACGGACGAACATTACAGAGCAGCTTTTAAGATGAAGCAGATGGACTGTCCTCCATCAGCAGCAGTGAGCCTCTGTGTGCATGTGAACACATCAGGATCTAATAATAACAGTAGTCAGGTACTTAAAGGGGCCTTCTGGTGTTTTTAAACCTTTACATGTTTTTACATAAATGACTCACAGGAACAAACAGTGTGAGTGTCTCCAGTAGATGTGTTCTTTCTGCAGCAGTGAAACAGGCTGTAATGGCTGCAACGTAATCCTTGATGGGTCAAAGGTCGTCCACTAAAAGTTCTAGTTGTTTCCACTGACAGGCTCAGATTGTTATTCTAAGTGTGTGACAACATGACAGAAAGGATCCCTACAGAGATAGACCTTTTTGTTACAGAGGAAGATGATTGTTTTAACCACACACAGACGTTACATCGCTCTCTGCACACACACCAGACTCCATTCATAAAAACACTGATTTAAGCTCACAGGACACAGGAGCTGCTGTGTAACTGTGTGTAGCTGTTTAGTGCTGTTATTGTGTGACTTTAGTGTTTTAATAATGTGTAACACAACAACACAAACAAACGGTGGACCTGCAGCTCCTGAGCTGATCTGATGGTCTATAGAGAGATGTTAAATCACTTCTGTGTTTCTGCTTTGTGTTTAATTCATGATGACGTGAAAATGTCAGAACAGGAAATCACCAAATACCAAACAACACATTCTTATTTAAGAGTCAAAGTTTCTTCATCTTTAAATATATTCAGTGAAACAGGAAGTGACTTTGAGCTGCGTTCAGGTTCAAACGGAAACATTGACACTGAACTCAGACTGACCACAGTTTCCATTCAATCATTATCAAATAAAGTCATATAAAACATATGATTGATTTATAATATGAACGTGTTCTAACATTAACACACAGCTGAAACACAGCTTCAGTGTTTGAACAGGGAGCAGACGGCACGTTCAGAACGTTAAAAACAAATCATCATGAAGTCTCGTCACGTCTACAATCAAGTGTATGGCAGCAGGATGCAGTACTTCCTGTGACAGCAGGGGGCAGCAGAGCGCACATTGTGTTTTATATCATTAGTTTAGATTATTATTATTACATTTAGATCACCTGAGAAACAAACAAAGAGTCAAACTGTGAAAGATTTTACAAACGTAAAAAAGAGCAGAAAAATCAGAGACCTGGAGTTATATTAGTAACTTTACAGGTGATACAGACTGAACACAGGACCCCGCAGCCTCAGGACCTCCTCCACAGTCAAACCTCCTCTGTACGAGAACACACACTGACTGACTGACTGACTGACTGACTGACTGACTCCTGTTAACGAGTCGATAATCTGCAGTTTTACACTCTGAACTTCAGCTGTGATTTTTTAGAGAGAGTGGAACCCGATGAAGGCTCCTGTCAGGGTCACATTTTATCTCATGGTAAAGGAAGTAAGAACAATCATAAAACATCTCCCTTTCAAAATAAAGCTTTCTGCGGTGAAAATAAAAACCTTTGTTACATCGATTTGTTCGTACAGACTCAAACCTCGACCTCCTCCCTGTGCGGACGTTTAAAGACTTCATCCATCTTTGTGAGGTCTGTCCTCTTCCTCATCAGTATCGCCCCCTGCTGGCTCTGCTCCTTCATACAGGTGTGACCTGTTCATGTGCAGGTGAGACAAAATGTGACACTGACACAGCAGCTGTGTCTCAGTCCAGGAGCTGCATGCTTCGAAGGAGGCCGTCCACGGAGGAGCCGAACTGAAATGAGACGGTCTGGTCTACCATTGCATCACCAAGGTCACCTAGCAACATGTAGCTAGCAGGCTAACTAGCTAGCATAACAAACACGTAACTTAATTATTTTAAAGATAATTTCTTTCCTTAAACATGTGTAACGCAGCTCTTCCATTGAGTTGAAACCAAAAACGTTCACATTTAAAGTGTATTCCTCGGTGGCATAACAGTCCGCCACGTTTGAACTGGTGCGCAATGCATCTTGGGATACATTGGGCCCCTAGGGATGCACTTGATGAATCCTTCGCAGCCCGGGAAACAGAGGACGCATCCAAAGGAGCCTTCGACGCGCCGCTGTGACGCAATCAGCCTTAATAAACGTCCTTCGAAGGATGCAGCGCGTGGATTGGGACACAGCTAGTATCCTTCAGTGGGTCTAACACACTTTGTTGTGTCACTGAGCCGGATACTATTATCACAACATTAGCTCGCCAGGTAGCTACCGTTAGCTTCACTTCCTCTATGGAGTGCTGCAGGGCTAACAGGAAGTTAGCGTTACAACGTTTCTCTGCTGAAAAGCTGATGAGAAAATAAACTCGAGTTTTAAAGTAAACGTTTTGTTCAGCAGGAAACAGGTCTCTTTATGAACGTATAAATACACCAACCACGGTCACATGACTTCAACCTGTCCCTGTTCAGGGTGATGCGTTCAATGTCCCTGAAAACGTCTTGTTTAACAGCATGTTAGAAACTCTTTAACGTGTTTAATGTCGTCGAACAAAATCCTGAAAATCAGACCAAAGAGTGCTACGCTAACTCCCTCCTGCTACACTCACTGATCCTCATCACTGACAGCTGGGCTCATTTTAATCTGCAGAGCAATGCATTGTGGGATTGTCGGCAGAAAGTTCTGTACACCATGGATGAACAGTTTTACTGTCGGGTCAACCCAGTGGTCGCTGGTGGTACTGCAACTCAAACAGGTTTTCCTCACAGCTCATTTTCAAACTACTGAGACTGCTCACTGACACGTTCACACCAGCACCTACGTCCGTTCACACTCATTTAATGTCGCAGGAGAAACTGCTCCCAGTCTGTGACAGAAGAAGAAGAAAAGGAGGAGGAGAGGAGGAGAGGAGGAGAAGAAGAGGAGGACTGTGAGGACTGAGAGGTCTGCTGTCGGGGTCTCTGCTGCGTGTCACAGGTTGGAGGCGCTCTGAGGATGGGACTGATCTCTGTGGGACGAGGATGACGGTGAGAGGACGGAGACGTCTCCGTCTCAGCTGATGTGTGTTCAGTTAATGAGTCCTGGACCGGGATCAGGGCTGCGGGGGGGCCCGTCAGCGGCTCAGACTCTGACGAGGAAGTCGAGGCCGAGCGAGGCGGGGATGTGCAGCGTCTCCAGGCTGAGGGCCGACGGCGTGTACGGGAAGAGGACGGGGAACGTCTGCTTGGTGTCCACCAGCAGCTGAGGGGGATCGTTCCGGTCCTGCAGGTTGTTCTGTTCACACAGAGACACACACAGGTTACACAGGTGTGCACTGTTCACACAATGACCCCCCCCCCCCCCACACACACACACCTGTGTGAGTCTCACCTGGATGTTTCTGATGAAGGACACGGTGACTCTCTCCTCAAACTCGTTCAGAGGCGTGTACAGGTTCAGGATCTTTACAATCTGCAACACAGAACGACACCTGATCAGCACCTGATCAGCACCTGTTTTACAGATCAGCTGATACTTGTTGTGATCAGCTGGTGTGTGTGTTGCCATGGCAGCGGACCTGCTGGGTGGTGAGGGCGGAGCACAGCGAGCAGATGGCCTCGGCGTCCTGCGTGGTCTTCTTCTTCACCTGCAGCAGCTGCGCGGCCTGGATGATGGGCTCCAGAGTGGCTGCAGCTTTGCTCTGGTACAGGTTGTTCCCCCGCAGCCACTCCTCCATCTGACTGGTGTTGTACCTGCACACACACACACACACACACACACACACACACACGCGCGTGTCACAGATAAAGCCGTAGCCGTGATGTCACTCAGGTGTGGTGTGTGAGGGCGTACCTGAGCTGCATGCCGGCGCTCCAGGAGCACACGTCTTTGCGCAGCAGCAGGTTGTTGAGCGTGACGGCGTTGATGCAGTGGAACAGCTGGCGGACCACCTGACCCACGATCTCGGGGTCCAGGCCGTGGTCCCGCATGATGTCGTGGAACTGTCCCAGCTGTCGGATCAGAGCCTCCAGGGTGTAGCTGGTGGGCCCGCCGGCGTCTGTGTCCATGCTGGACGAGCGGTTCCTGTAGCCCATCGGCTTGACCCCCGCCAGGCTGGGGATGCTCTCGCTCTCCAACATGGCCGACACTGAAACCACAGGCAGAGATCATTAAACACACTCTGCATGCTGCTGTGGAGCGAGGGCTGCCAAACCATCACTGTATCCGATGACTGTAAAGTGTGTCCATGTGAGGAGGACATGGTGTCTGTCCTGAGTGTGACTCTGCTGAGAGAGAAGGTGAGGAAAGAACACATCTCATCTGTGGACAGTAACTGATCTGTTGCCGTGGTAACGCCTGTACACAGCAGAGGTCAGGTGATGAGTCAGTGGATGAGGAAATGAGTCAGAATAACAGCTGCAGCAGTGACGTGTTTCTGTGGACGTCTGAGGAAAGTCCCGTCACTAACAGTAAACAAACAACGTGCGCTTCACACACACACACACACACACACACACACACACACACACACACACACACTCACACACACACACACACACACTTACACACACACACGCCGTCGCTCCAGCGTTCAGCTCCGTGTGTTTACAGTCGAGGAGGAACCGTCCCGCCTCGTGCTGGCGGTCAAAGAGGTGCTACAGACTTCTGTACAGTCACACTTCTTTTTGCAACCAGTGGAGTCGCCCCCTGCTGGGTATTACAGAGAGTGCAGGTTTAAGGCACTTCGGCTACAGTCTGATGACGACACAGCCTCTGAGCACACCGTGAACATGCCGCGGCGTGTAGCCGGCGGTTAGCGTTAAACATCATGATGCAGAATAGGAACAACATGAAGCTTTGTCAGGTCTGTCCTCAGGAGGAGAAGAAAACTACCTTAACATGAGACGGAGGGCGGAGCCATCGTTTATGATGCATTCGAGGGAGTCAGGAAATCTGAATGCTGAACAGCTTTCATGACACAGAGTCAGGGAATTTATCTCAAGTTGAATGTCTGATGGAGAACAGGTTGTTAGCTGTTAGCGGTTAGCATGCAGGTGTTTATAGAGATGAAGAAGAAGCTGAATCATCGTCAGATCACGCTGATGGAGCTGTGATGTCATTACGGCGGATGACGTTCTTCCTCTTTTGCACGTTTTTCTTGCATAGGCCGCAGCCTGCTGATACGTGATTGGTCAATACTGCTCGGACTACAAGTGCAGTTCAAACAGAACACTTGACCAAAGATCACTTCTGCTTTAGCTTCACTTTACAGGCCGCGAGGCCACGCCCACCTCTGATAGCTGACACAAGTCCTTTAGTTTAGACTTATTAGTGAACCAGCTGTGGTTCTTCTTCCTGCAGGTTCTGTTCTGGGTTCTTCTCCTACCTGGTCACCTGGTGGAGCCTGCTCTCCCGTGTCTGATGATCACTCACCGATCATGGGCTGGATGATGGCCTCGGCCACCTTGATGAGCTGCTGGTAGATCTGGATGGAGAGGTCGCTGAGCACCTGTCGGTACTCTGCCAGGTCGAAGTTCTTCAGACAGTGTTCGTTCTGTTTGCTGGTGTTCTGCGTCATGAAGGCCTGAAGGAACACAGACATGTGAGGCTCATGTGACAGCAACACGTACAGAGTGTGTCATCGCGCTGTGTGTGCGCGTCACCTCGTCTCCGCTGTACTGCTTCAGGCAGTGCAGCAGGCGGCTGGTGTTGGCCAGCCAGAAGGACGTCATCTCAAAGTCGTCGTTGTTTTTCTGCACGAGAAGAGAAATCACGTTCAGTCCTTTAGACACAGAAACGTTTATCGACCTGTTTAAAGCAGCCGGAGATCAAAGCTGTCACAGCGGAGACTTTGATGTTTTTACAGCGGTCAGAGACTTCGTCTGTCACGTCATCACAAACATCACTGACTAAATATTAGGAAAGATGGAGGAGGTTGTTTTTACATCTGCTCAAGTGTTTCCAAGAACTGAGGTCAACGTCCTGAAGGACTGCAGTACGGGCAGCACGGACCTCCTCTGAGTGTGTGCGTGTCGTGAGAAGATGAAACTGTGTGTTTGGTAACTAGGTAACGGGAAAGGTATAAAAGCAGGCGCGTGTATGTTTGTGCAGGTTTTGTGCATTAAACTTCTCTGGTCTGCACGTCATGGTTTCTGTTTCTGCGGCTGAATCAGTCGATAGAACACGACGAGGTGTGCAGGCTCTCACCTTCAGGACCTTCTTGATGCAGTTGATGGTGGAGGTGAGCAGAGCCTCCACCTTCTGGTCGTCGTTGATGTAGTCGGCGTGGCGGATGCACATGAAGAGGATGTACGCAGGCAGACAGGGAACTGTGGCCGACACCGTGTTGGGCCTGACGTCTGAAACACATGAACACGTGAACACGTGAACACCTGGTTTTAAAGAGCAGTTTACCTGCACCCTGTGATTTTATGGTCGACATTTTTAACAGCAAACTGAAAACAACATTGGACTCAGTGGCTCCACTTTTAACTAAAACTATAAAAGCCAAACCTACACCCCCGTGGAGAAACGATAAAATCAAAAAGCTAAAACAAGAATGCAGGAGTGCAGAGAGAAGGTGGAGGAAAAGTCAACTTACAGGACACTTTGAAATACTACGTCAACATCTCAAATCCTACAATACATCAGTCAGACAGGCACGAACATCCCACTTTCAAAACTAATTACAGATAATAAAAAGAATCCCAAATTCCTTTTCTCCACCGTCGACCTTTTAACCAATAAAAATGTTAATTAACCCTCCAGAATGCCAACAGATGGCCTCTGCGAGGACTTTGCAGACCACTTCAGAAGTACAATCGATCCAGTCTTTTATCCAAGCAGACTGTAGTTTTAAACACCCCATTAGTCTTACCTGAGGAAACACTGGAGAGTTTGTCCTGGTTGATGCAAGGACACTTGGTCGAGTTTTCTCCCAGGTAAACCCAACAACCTGCCTTAGATCCAATTCCCACATCACTTTTAAAGACATTTTATGGATTCTTCGAGGAACAGATTTTAAATATAGTAAATTGCTCTCTTCAGACGGGTGTCTTCCCCGCTGCCTTTAAACGGCAGTAGTGAAGCCCCTTCTGAAGAAGAGCAATTTAGATCCCAACATGTTTAATAATTACCGACCTGTATCCAACTTACCGTTTTTAAGTAAGATTTTAGAAAAACTGGTTTTTAAGCAACTAAATGACTTTTTAAATAGAAACAATATTTTAGAGAAGCATCACTCTGGTTTTAGGATGAAGCACAGCACCGAGACAGCCCTTTTAAAGATTTTAAATGACATCAGGTGTGACGCAGACTCACAGAAACTCACAGGCGTGGTTCTACTGGATCTAAGCGCCGCCTTTGACACAGTAGACCATCACATTTTATTAAACAGACTCAGGAACCTGGTCGGCCTCTCCGGTACTGTTTTTAACTGGTTCAGTTCTTATCTCACAGATCGATTGTTCTCTGTAAGTATGGATACATGTTCCTCAGGAACACATGAAATCAGGTGTGGGGTGCCCCAGGGGTCAATTCTAGGTCCAATTCTTTTTAATCTTTATATGCTTCCACTTGGGGACGTCATCAGGAGGCACGGCATCAATTTCCACAGCTACGCTGATGACACGCAGCTGTACATTGCCGTGTCTCCTGATGACACAGGGCCTATTGATACCCTTTTAAACTGTATTTTAGATATTAAGTCATGGACGGCAGAGAATTTCCTACAGCTCAACCAGGACAAAACAGAAGTTTTAATCATTGGTCCTGAAGGCAAGAGAGAGAAACTTTTACCAAAACTGCAGGATTTTAAACCATCACAACACGTAAAGAATCTGGGCGTCATTTTTGACTCTGAGCTCACTTTTATCCCACACATTAAAAACATAACAAAAACAGGTTTTTATCATCTTAAGAATATCGCCAGAGTCCGCCCGTTTCTCTCTCAGGCTAACACGGAGGTGCTGATGCATGCTTTTATCTCCTGTCGTTTAGACTACTGTAATGCCCTGCTCTCTGGTCTTCCCAAAAAGACTATCTCAAACTTACAATTACTCCAGAACTCCGCCGCACGTGTGCTGACGAGGACCAGAGGGCGGGAGCACATTACACCTGTTTTAGAAACGCTGCATTGGCTCCCCGTGTGTTTCAAGATCGATTTTAAGGTTATTTTATTAGTTTTTAAGTGTCTTAATGGTCTTGCGCCATCTTATCTATCTGAACTGCTTTTACCATATCAACCCTCGCGGACCCTGAGGTCCTCCGGCACCGGCCTTTTAGTCATTCCTAAAGTTAGAACCAAAACCCACGGTGAGGCAGCATTCAGTTACTGTGGCCCACGCTCGTGGAACAGCCTGCCGGAGAGCATCAGGACCGCAGAGACTGTTGATGTTTTTAAAAAGAAGCTCAAGACTCACATCTTCAACTGATTTATCCTGTTCTTTTATCTATTTTATTCTATTTTTAATATCTAATATTTTTATTGATTTATTCTTAACTCTTTTTGCACTTTATTATTATTAAATCTTCTAAGCCTCAGTTTTATTTTTATTTATTTATTTATTTATTCTTAAATCTTTCTATCTCAAAGTTTAATACATTTTATCTTATTTTTTCTATCTTTATCATTTTATTTCTTACATTTATCTCAGCCTATCTTATTGTCTTTCAGCCTTTTACTTTTAGCTCCAGTGTTTCTTCATGGGAGCCCTCCACACTGGGAGGTGTGTCTGGTCTGCCCGCGGGGACGTCGTCATGGAGATCCCTCAGGCCCGGAGGACCGTGGGGCTCTGCACCTTGTGCGGAGTCTATCCCGGTCTTTCCGGGTCGGGGTGGTCTCTGTGGGTGGCACTCCCTGCAGGCGTAGACTGTGACCCCTCCCGATGCGGACGGCTCCCATAGGTGGCGTTTTCCTCACCTGTCCCTCAGTGTCCTGCCATGTCTCTTTACCATGTTTTATCCTGCGTGCGTGTGTGTGGGTGGGTGTATGTGTGTGAGTGTGTATGTGCATACGTGTACATGTGTGTCTGTATCTGTGTGTGATAAAGTGTGTGCCTCTGCGGGGGGGTCGGGAGGGGCAGGTTTCAGTATTTGTATTCTGGTGATGTTTTTAATTTTTCTGTGAAGCACTTTGTGTTGCATTCTTTTTGCATGAAAGGTGCTTTATAAATAAAGTTTGATTTGATTTGACGTGTTGATAGCATGTCAGCGCTCTGCTCGTTCTCTGACACGTTTCGCTCGTAAGTCACTCTGACTGTTGGCTCTGACGATCTGATCGCAGAGCATCACGTGATGGAGACGTTTCTCTGAGAGTGTCCTGCTCCTCCCGATACTGTCAGAGGAAACCTGACACACAGGTACATGCTGTTCTGTAAGACAGTATGTACCTGCTGTGCAGACTGACCTGTGAGCAGTCCTGTCTCACCTGCGATCAGTCCTGTCTCACCTGCGATCAGTCCTGTCTCACCTGCGAGCAGTCCTGTCTCACCTGCGAGCAGTCCTGTCTCACCTGCGATCAGTCCTGTCTCACCTGCGAGCAGTCCTGTCTCACCTGCGATCAGTCCTGTCTCACCTGTGAGCAGTCCTGTCTCACCTGCGAGCAGTCCTGTCTCACCTGCGATCAGTCCTGTCTCACCTGCGATAGGTCCTGTCTCACCTGTAAGCAGTCCTGTCTCACCTGTAAGCAGTCCTGTCTCACCTGCGATCAGTCCTGTCTCACCTGTGATCAGGGTTTTCAGCAGCAGGGCCTCGTCCTCCTTGTAGTACTCCAACATCCCCTCAAAGTCCTTCTCCTTCCTCTGCACCGTCACCTGACGGCTCAGCTCCGGTCTGGCCCTGCTGGACTGAGCCGCAGCCTGAGCCGCTGCAGAGACAGACAGGCAGACAGACAAGCAGTCAGACAGAGAGGGAGACCAACAGACAGACAGACAGACAGACAGACAGGTACCTTCCAGCTCCTGGACCTTCTTCATGTAGATCCTCAGCTGTTTCTTCAGCTTCCTCTCGTTCTTCTCCAGTTTCTCCACCAGCTCCTTCAGGTCCTGAACCACAAACACACAACATCAATCTCTGAGTGTGTGTGTGTGTGTGTGTGTGTGTGTGTGTGTGTGTGTTTTTGTGATGTAAGTGGACATCTGATATGACTTCACTCTGGGTGGATACGGTCTGCTTCCTGCTGATCCTGACACCTGGAGGTGTGTCTGTGTTTCTGTGTGTCTGTGGGTGACAGGCTCACACATGCTTCTCTCTGTAATAAGTCTGTGTATCAACACTGCACCCTGTGGCCGATATCTGTACTGCAAACCTGAGTAATAAATCACAGGTGTCTGATTTTTGCAGCCATTTGAAAATCTGGGGATGAGCCTGGAGGCAGAGAGCGTCCTGATGCTGACATGCAGAATGATTCGGTGTCCGTGTAAAGCAGGAGGGCGGTCCTCACTTTCCATGAGACTTTGTCTGGACCCCACCTTGTGGCCTGTACAGGAAAGTGTGTGTAAGTGTGTGTGTGTAATCCTCTCACCAGGTTGTCGTTGGTGAGTCTGGTGATCTCCTGCTGGACGCTGTACTCCACCTGGGCCTCGGGCGACAGGGAGGAGGTGTAGTTGAGGATCTCCTGCTTCTTCTCGATGTCGTCCTTCAGCAGCTCGATCTGAGTGTGCAGAGCCTCCAGCTCGTCTTTGTGCTGCCGCGACTGAGTCTGCAGCTGAGCCTCCAGCAGCCTGTCGGGCACACAGCACGTTACTCGCTGCACGTCACAAACAATATATACTTATTTATTACGCTCACTGAGAGAGAGGCCTACGAGCTTCATGATCACTCCATCGACAGAGAATTGATCACCTCATCATTACATTGATTTTACACCTGAATGTGAGTTTCGATGGAGAGACGTCAGCGACAACATGATTGTTAGCTGCTGTCTGTGTAGAGGTTAGCAAAATGCTAATAGTCAGACGATAGCATAAATAACACAGACTAACAGATGGATGCAGCCGTAGACCAACAGCTCCTGTTTGCTGTGACGGGAAATAAACACGTAACATAAAGGGGCGGAGCTACAGGTTTAATACTGAGCTGCTATTAAAGTTAGAAGAAGAAGACAAGGAGACAGAAAGCGAGCAGCAGCAGCAGAAGAAGAAGCAGCAGTGAGCAAACAGAGACCTGGCCACTTGTTTGAGGCCCTGGTAAGCCAAACCCAGCTCTCCGTCTTCGTTCAGAGAGCACCAGTCCTGCTGAGAGCTGTGAGCAGCAGAGGACACAAAGCAGAGAGCAGACATGAAGAGAGCCGGCTGCACGTGGAACAGACACTTGATCATCAACAGCTGAAGACTGAATTCAAGAAGAGAAAGAAGAGAAAGTTCAGCTCAGAGAGGAAGTAACTGTTAGTAACCTTCAGCTGCAGCACAGCAGCGCCACACAGTGGTGGAACAAGTCAGAGACCTGCTGACCTGTGAGTATGCTTTATACACCTGACACACTGACGCAGCACAGCTCTACACGTCTCCTGTATTAATATAAAGTAAATGCAGATGGACTGAATGCTGTAATAGTGCTGCAGCGTTAGACCTTATCAATCATACTGACTAATTAAACTCACAGGTATCTTTTGTATCGCTGTGACTCCTGTCGTTCACTTAAAGAGGTACCTGTTAGTCACATCAGACAGAAAAGACGTACTGTCTCTTTAAGTGCGATCACCTGGAGGAGGTGAGCTGACTTACTTCTTGGACTCACACAGGCCGTGATAAGCTTTGAGCGCCTCCTCTTTGTCCAGCGGCTCCTTGCTGTTGGCGTCAGGGACGTGGTTACTGTTCTGCTGACACAGACGAACACACTCTGTTATATCTGGATCATCTGTGTTCGCTGTCAGCTGATGATCACTCACTGTCCTACAGCCGTCAGACAGGAGCTGCGTTCAGTGTACTTCCTGCTTCCAGCTCCTGTCGGTGGACTCAAAGCATTATGACACTTTTGTTTTTGCACTAATCATCAAGTTTAAATTTGCACCACCTTATTACAGCTACTGCTCAGTGTCGCAGTGTGCAGTTGGAGCTTTAAGAGCCTTCATTCATTTCATTCTGCAGTGGATGTGTTCAGCCTGCAGCAGTGAAACAGGCTGTAATGGCCATCTTTACCTGTCCTCCTCTGATTGAGTGACTGTACATGCTGACAGTGAGATCATGTGTTCAGGTGTTTATCTGGTCAGTTAAAGCTGCTGAACATGAATAATAAGACCCCAGCGCTGACCTTCAGCACAGTGCACGTGTTCAAACTCACCATGTGGTCGTTCTTCTCCAGCAGCTGGGCCGTGCTGACGATCTGCGCCCGCAGGATAAGCACCTCCTCCTTGCGGGCGTCCAGCTCCTCGCTGGCCGCTTTGAGCTGGCTGAGCAGCAGGTTGTAGCTGTCCTGCAGCTCGTTGGACGAGTTGTTCTGAGACGCTCGCTCAGAGATGGTCTTCCTCAGCTCGTTCAGGTCGTTCTTCAGCTTCTTGTTCTCCGTCTCCAGCTCCTGTCTCTGCAGGGACACCGCCAGGGGTCACACAGTGAAGGTAATCGTAAAGACGTTCAAGTGTTCTCACTGATAACTTCGAACTTAAAATTCAAAACCTAAAACAGAAACGTAAACTCTGTCGGCCGTCCCAAACAGACTTCCTCCTGTCATAATTACTGCGGCCACTAGAGGTCACTGCTCATTATAAACGTGCATGTACAAGATGTTTACTATCAGGGCTCAGGTGTGATCCAGTGACTGTAGTGAGACGGTAGCATGTAGTAGCACTGTAAACAACAGTGCTGACAGGAAGTCGACACTTTTACACGTGAATCAGTCGGAGTTCATGCTGCGACTGTTTTGAACCGACACGTGTGTGTGTGTGTGCGTGTGTGTGTGTGCATGTGCGTGTGTGCGAGTGTGCGTGTGTGCGTTTGTGCGTTTGTGTGAGATGGTGTGTGCGAACCTTCAGGTTGTTGTAGGCCAGGTCAGCGTTCTCCTGCTCAGAGGTGGGACTCTTCGACTCAGAGCCCTGTGAAGAAGCAAACACACACGTTAAAGGGTCATTCTGGAGGGTTCATACCTGGGACCTATTTTACATGTCTGGTGCCTTTAATGACTAACAGATTTAAAAGTTACGTTACATCGCTCTCTGCAAACACACCAGACTCCATTGATAAAAACAGTGATTTTACCTCACAGGACACAGGAGCTGCTGCTCTGACGCTGCCTCCATCTGTTGGTTTGTGTTATTGTGTGAGTTCAGTTTTTAACGATTTTAAGTCTGGATCCAACACAACATTTGTGAAACACACAATAACACAAACACACTAACAGATGGAGGCAGCGTCAGAGCAGCAGGTCCTGTCCTGTGAGCTTAAATCAGTGTTTTTCTGAATGGAGTCTGGTGTGTCTGCAGAGAGCGATGTAACGTCTGTGTGTGGTTAAAACAATCATCTTCCTCTGTAACAAAAAGGTCTATCTCTGTAGGGATCCTTTCTGTCATGTTGTCACACACTTAGAATAACAATCTGAGTGTGTGTGTGTGTGTGTGTCTGTGACCTTGCGCTTGTTGAGCTCCTCCATCTTGTCCACGCTGAGCTGCAGCCTCTTCCTCTCCTGCTCCAGCTCTCTCACTCTCTTCTGCAGCTTCATGAACAGACTGATGTCCATGGCAGCCTTCTCCACGCCCATCTCCTGCTCAGGTGGAGACACACGGTCAAACCCACGTTAGCTCCACCCCCCTTCTGACCCCGCCCTCTTTCAGCCCTCCTCAGTGACTCACCTCCACCAACTGGATGGAGTCCTCGGTGTCTCCCACCTCGGAGGTGGAGATGGACGGGTAGTTAGAGTCCGACTCCAGGCTGCTCTGATTGGACGGGTTCCTCCCGTGGCCGGGCTGGAACTGGTGCATGATGGGAAACATGAGTTAGAGGCTGGACATCAGGTGATAATCGTCTGACAGGAGGACACGCTCACCTTGCTCAGACACACCTCCTCCTTCAGGTTGTCGTACCTCTGCTCCACCCTCGAGAACTCTTTGAGTAGATTCTGGTAACGCTGCCGCTCGGCGTCCAGCTCGCTCTGCAGAGACGCCTCCCTGAGAGACACACTGCTGCCGTTCACTGAGACACACACACACACACACACGCACGCACACGCACACGCACACACACACACACACACACACACACACACCTTTATGTAGGTCATTACGAGACTTACCTTCAACACTGACCAACATGCCTTTAAAGTAGGTCAGAGTGCTGAGACGTCCACACATCCACACTAAAGCACAAACTATAAAAGGCTGTCAGGTGGAAGGCTGCTGTTAGCTCATCTGAGGGTCCCAGGTAGATCAGGAACACCTGGAGCTCACCTTCGGAGCTCTGCGAGTGCTGCAGGATCCTCTGGTTCAGCTCCTCCTTCTCACTCTTCAGCAGACAGTTCTCCTTCTCCAGCTCCTCCACCCTCTGAGGACACCACAGGAAGGAGAAACACCATCAGCTGACAGCGTTCACAGAGACCGTTCACACGTTCTAAACTAAACTGTCTTTATATCTACACACATGAACATGATGTGTAAGTGAGCAGTACGTCACAAGACAAAGATCCACAGATTCATCCCTTCATTCCTCTAACAGAGATCTTTGTTTCTTCTTTGTTGTTAAACCCGGCAACTACATTACCCATGATGCAACTGTGCTGCCAGCAGTTGGGCGTGAGATCATGATCAAGAGGAGTTTGTAGCTTTTCTCCTTTAAAAAGTCTTCAGTCGAGCTTTACGAGACATTAATAAACTACAAGGACAACAACTCCCATGATCCCACACTAAATCATGATGTCATCAGACTGTGTCTGTTGCTATTGTTTTGATTGACAGGCCCCTCCCAGCAGAGGTTACAGGCTGCCTGTCCTCCTGCTTCTCCTCTCACCTGTTGGAGCGTCTGTTTCTCCGAGCCGTGCTCCTCCTCCAGCTTCTTCCTCTGAACCGACGCCTCCTTCAGCTCCTCCCTCAGCCTCTCCAGCTCCTCCTGCAGAGACGCCAGCTGGCCTCCTCCCTCCTGCTGACTCCTCACCTGCTCCAGCTGCTTCTGCAGCTTGTTCACCTCCGAGCCCAAGCTGGAGTTCTGCAGGAGCAGCTGCTCGTTCTGACTGCGGTACACATTGGAC
This sequence comes from Semicossyphus pulcher, assembly GCF_022749685.1. Taxonomy (NCBI): domain Eukaryota; kingdom Metazoa; phylum Chordata; class Actinopteri; order Labriformes; family Labridae; genus Semicossyphus; species Semicossyphus pulcher. The sequence continues at coordinate 21,758,693 of NW_027211696.1, read as the reverse complement.
TGAGACACAGAGCAGGCAGCAGGTCAGTCACTCTCAGCATCGTTGTTGTCGTTGTTGTTGTTGTTGTTGTTGTTGTTGTTGTTGTTAATTTTGTTTTTAATGTGACAGTTTCGTTGACAGGAAAGAAGCTAATTTTCCTCGTATGTGTAAAACTTGATATCAGGGAGGATTCTGATTCTAAACTAGAGATGTGCGTGCGTGTGTGCGGTTACCTGGTCGTCCATCTTCCTCTGCAGCTGCACGATCTTGTTCTCCATCCCCGTGTTGAGCTTCTTCAGGTGTTGGGCGGAGCGGGCTTCGATCTTCAGCTGCTGCAGCTGCTTCTTCGCGCGCACGCGTCTGAACGCACACTGGATGATGATGGCGGCGACGCGCGCTCGCCTGAACTTCTTCCTCTGCAGCCAGCCACGCACGCTGCGCTGGATGATCATCGCCTTGTGGTGCAGGAGGAACTGAAAACAGGAAGTGATGAAGAGGAGACATGAGGTGATGAAGAGGAGACAGGAAGTGATGAAGAGCGTGTGTGTGTGTGTACCTCCTTGTAGATCCTGCGTGTGTACATCCCCCTGCTGAAGGCCTGGATGGTCACCGCAGCCTGTCTCACCCTCAGGAAGGCCCGTCTGTCTCTCACCATGCGGAACTGTTTCTGACAGACGAGCGCCGCTCGAGTCAGGCGCAGGAACTCGGCGTACCTGAGGAGAAACAACCGAGTCAGTGACCAGGTATGTGCCAGCCTGTCCCAGTGCATGATGGGAACTGTAGTATGTTTTCTGACAGGTGAGGAGACTGAACTCACCTGCGGGCCAGGTATCCTCTGCCGTATCTCTGTAGCGTGATGGCAGACTTGCGGATCTTGCGGTATCGAACCCTCTGCAGCCACCCTCGGACCGTCTTCTGGATCTTGATGCAGGCGGCGCGGAACTTATCAGTCCTGAGCTTCTCCAGGTACGCCACCTGCCCCGCCCGGAAGAAGATCTTCGTCTTTCCGAACTGGAACATGTCGGGCTCCTGAGAGGACGAGGAGAAGAGAGCGTCTACAGACTGCTGACCCATCAGCCAACACAACATCTAAACTACAACCACTGTGACCGAGCCGGTCCTGATACTGATCACCTGCTGTGATCAGGTGTGTTTGAACCTGGGATCTATCTTTATACAGTTTAGAACGTCTCCAGTAGATTTCTTCAGATATTAAAGACTCTTCGATCCTAAAATATGTAAAAATCTGGTTTAAAGTAACTTAAACTCTTTAAACTTCAGTGAGAAGTTCTTCAGCAGGTTTCTGAGGCATGTTGCAGAAGATGTTTCACAGCATCAGAGAACATTCATCAAAGAAGAGGAACTGAATCAGACATTTCTGATGAAAGCTACGCCTCCTGACGTGTCATACAGCTCGCTCACCCTGATCAGAGTCTCCAGCAGGTTTCGACACACCTGCTTCTTGTCTGCTAACGTCATGTCCGACCTCTTCAGCAGAACTCGATACCTGCTGAAGAAATCTGGGTACGTCCACCTGCAGACGACACGGCACAGCTGGTTCAGGTTATTTAGAGAGAGAGATGTGCTGCAGGTGTTATAACTCCTCCCCCTGATGTTGCCTGTGTTCTCATTGGCTTTAGGCTGTCGCTGATGTCATTGTTGGTCAACACATCAGGATCTGGGCTAAGGGAAAGGTGCACATGTTTAACTTGATTCACACAGGGAGATGTTTTGCCTCTATGTCGTCGGTCTCCCAGAAACGGTCTGACAGCGGTCGAGTGTAAAATCAGGATGTTAATCATGAAGTGTTACCTGCATAAGAACTCACCTGAGTTTAGGACAAACTGTGGACTTTAGGACACTACCTGATGGAGCTGTTTGTTTGGTAATGTTTCAGACTTTAATCTTCCCTTTGTCACTTTGTTTGAAGGATACGTGACAGAGCGATAACTCCATCACTTGATCCTCTGCAGAGCGACTTTGACTCAACAAACACGAGTTCTTGTTTTCATGCCATCACACTCACGCTGATTATTAGATTTCACGGAGGAGCCGAGAGAATCAGAGGCCTCGAGCAGAAACTCAGGAGGAAGAAGAACTCAGGATTTTAAAGTAGAAACAGATGATGAAGGACCGGACTGATGATCTGAACACATTACACAAGAAGAAGTAAAAGAAGAAGAAGAGGAGGAGGAGGAGGACTCACCTGGACGGGTACCCGGCGGCACTGATCCGGATGGTCTCCAGGACTCCGCAGGCTCGGAGCTGCTGCACGGCTCGCCCGGAGTCGAACCTGCAGAGACAGGAAGCAGCTTTACTCACCTGTGTTCAAATCAGAGATCAGCTCAGACAGAGAACCTTCCTCCTACCTCGACCTTCTCCTCGACATGACAGCGAGCTCAGATAGAGAGCGCTCAGCTGACTGTTAGCTGTTACCTCAGAGTCACTGACATGTGACTGTCATTTAATTTAACCCTCTGCTGCTGAGGAAACAAAGAGCTTCTGTGAGGCCTGAAAACATCCGACACGTCACACAGAATCCAACAGGTCACAGCCTCCTCACTGTTTATCATGAAGCTTTTATACTGAAAGGACAGGAAGTGTTTCCATCCAGAGCAGACCCTCACAATCAGGACAAATCTAAATGATAAACTGTCTCTGCTTCCTGTGGGTCAGAAGAGTAAAGACTCACGAGAAGGCCTCCTTGTAGTCGTTGGGTTTGATGCAGCGGACGTAGTGAGGAGTCGTAGCGTTCAGCGTCTCCATGAGGAGGTGGAGGGAGCTGCGGAACTGAAGAGAGAAGACATGACGTTAAACTGTGATCGCTCCTCACAGTGTCCTGCAGTGGGCAGAGTGAGCTCACCTGGTGGCCCACAGTCTTCCTGTGCTCTCTGTTGGGGGCTTTGGGGGTCGACTTGGCAGGTCGGACATTCACTCTGGATGACTTCGGGGCGGCGACGTCGTTCTTCTCGTGGAACAGATCTGCAACCAGCTGGAACTGAAGACACAGGCGCCCATGCTGGTTCTGAACTCACTTAAATACACGTTTAAACATGAACCTGCTGTGAAACTGAACAAACAGGCAGACGACTGAAAAAAGGAAGTGCCTGAAGCTGATTTAAAAACATGGACGAGGACAGGCTGCGTGACTGACAGAGGCAAGGAGAATTAAAGAGCTTTGTAAGTTAAAACTTTTAAGGAGCCACACCCTCAGATTGAGTTCACTCTGACACACAGTGACACACACAGTGACACACACAGTGACACACAGTGACACACACAGTGACACACAGTGACACACAGTGACACACAGTGACACACACAGTGACACACAGTGACACACAGTGACACACAGTGACACACACAGTGATACACACAGTGACACACACAGTGACACACAGTGACACATACAGTGACACACAGTGACACACAGTGACACACACAGTGATACACACAGTGACACACAGTGACACACAGTGACACACAGTGACACACACAGTGACACACACAGTGACACACAGTGACACACAGTGACACACAGTGACACACACAGTGATACACACAGTGACACACAGTGACACACAGTGACACACACAGTGACACACAGTGACACACAGTGACACACAGTGACACACAGTGACACACAGTGACATACAGTGACACACACAGTGACACACACAGTGACACACACAGTGACACACAGTGACACACAGTGACACACACAGTGATACACACAGTGACACACAGTGACACACAGTGACACACACAGTGACACACACAGTGACACACAGTGACACAGAGTGACACAGACAGTGACACACAGTGACACACACAGTGATACACACAGTGACACACAGTGACACACACAGTGACACACAGTGACACACACAGTGATACACACAGTGACACACAGTGACACACAGTGACACACACAGTGATACACACAGTGACACACAGTGACACACAGTGACACACACAGTGACACACACAGTGACACACAGTGACACACACAGTGACACACAGTGACACACAGTGACACAGACAGTGACACACAGTGACACACACAGTGACACACACAGTGACACACAGTGACACACACAGTGACACACAGTGACACACAGTGACACAGACAGTGACACACAGTGACACACACAGTGATACACACAGTGACACACAGTGACACACACAGTGACACACAGTGACACAGACAGTGACACACAGTGACACACACAGTGATACACACAGTGACACACAGTGACACACACAGTGACACACAGTGACACACAGTGACACACACAGTGACACACACAGTGACACACACAGTGACACACACAGTGACACACAGTGACACACACAGTGACACACAGTGACACAGACAGTGACACACACAGTGACACACACAGTGACACACACAGTGACACACAGTGACACACACAGTGACACACAGTGACATACAGTGACACACACAGTGACACACACAGTGACACACACAGTGACACACAGTGACACACAGTGATACAGACAGTGACACACACAGTGACACACACAGTGACACACACAGTGACACACAGTGACACACAGTGATACAGACAGTGACACACACAGTGACACACACAGTGACACACACAGTGACACACACAGTGACACACACAGTGACACACAGTGACACAGACAGTGACACACAGTGACACACACAGTGATACACACAGTGACACACAGTGACACACAGTGACACACACAGTGACACACACAGTGACACACAGTGACACACAGTGACACACACAGTGACACACACAGTGACACACAGTGACACACACAGTGACACACACAGTGACACACAGTGACACACAGTGACACACACAGTGACACACACAGTGACACACAGTGACACACAGTGACACACACAGTGACACACACAGTGACACACAGTGACACACACAGTGACACACACAGTGACACACAGTGACACACACAGTGACACACACAGTGACACACAGTGACACACAGTGACACACAGTGACACACACAGTGACACACACAGTGACACACAGTGACACAGACAGTGACACACAGTGACACACAGTGACACACACAGTGACACACACAGTGACACACAGTGACACACAGTGACACAGACAGTGACACACAGTGACACAGACAGTGACACACAGTGACACACACAGTGATACACACAGTGACACACAGTGACACACACAGTGACACACACAGTGACACACAGTGACACACAGTGACATACAGTGACACACACAGTGACACACACAGTGACACACACAGTGACACACAGTGACACACACAGTGACACACACAGTGACACACACAGTGACACACAGTGACACACACAGTGACACACAGTGACACACACAGTGACACACACAGTGACACACAGTGACACACACAGTGACACACACAGTGACACACAGTGACACAGACAGTGACACACACAGTGACACACACAGTGACACACACAGTGACACACACAGTGACACACACAGTGACACACAGTGACTCACACAGTGACATACAGTGAGTGTGTATCTGCTCACACAGTCTGAGCTCAGATCAGCGATGAGATCTGAACCATGAGTGACCAAACACAAAAGCTCTGACCCAATTCTTCCTCATTAACCCTCTGGCTGCTGAGCCAGACTGAACATCACTGTTTATGTTCAACAGAGGGACGAGGAGAAGAAGAGGTGTGGTTCTGTAGTTCTGGTTATGTAGTTGGGATTTGTAGTTTTTGCTCTGTAGTTGTAGTTCTTACCTGACTGGCCTTCAGGATGTTGATCTGCTCCTCGTACACGGTGTCTCTGTTCTTCTCCAAGAAGCCTTCACACTGATACTCAACCTGAGAACACAGAGGAGGTCAGTGAACGCAACATCTCACAGACAGGCTAAAAACAACACAGCAACCAGACAGTTAGATAGAGATGGTTTAACTAGAGGTCCTATAGAAGTCTATGAGAACATGCTCCTCCTCCTATTCCCTCTGTAAACATGTTCCTAATGACTTTATGGTCTCAGTCTCTAGTTTCAAGTCTTCTTCAACACAGCATGATGTTCATTTAGTCACTGATGCTCCCATTGAGAGTCACACACACCAGGAAGAGGGGAGGGGTTAGGGCGGGGCTACCTGTGATTGACAGGTCGCTGCTAGAGTGACCTAAAAATGTCTTGTTCAGCGTTCAGCTGAAGTAAAAGACACTCTGAGGAGACGACTGTTTAATGCTGTTTTTAGCCAAAACTAGCATCTCAAATGAAAAGCTGAAAGCTAAATTATAGCCAACCCCTCGCTCCTCTCCACCTCCACCCTCTCATCCAAATATGGTCATTCTGACTTTGAAAAAACAACATGCAGACGGCTAAAATGCCAAACTTGAGGCAGTTATGACTTAAAGTGAGAATCTCAGATATCCTTTCTCTTCCTGCCGACCTCATGTCTCACTGATCGTCTTTGTGTTTATCAGGACACTGAGACTCTTCGTTCTGTATGTGAGCTCAGACTGAACCCTGAGGACAGAGAGCATCTGTCCTCATGGTGTACAGTGTGTTTAGTGTCAGTGTCATAAACAGAAACACAGTGTGAGGGTTTTCTCACCTTGTCAGCGAAGTGGATGATGATGAAGGAGGTGTTGGACATACGAGGTTTCTGGAAGTGAGCGCTGCTGGAGTGCTGCTTGTACAGCTTCTGGGCCCAGTTCTGGTCCGTCCCCTTCGGCACCTGAAACAGGAAGTGGATACATAACACCTGAAGGAGGAGATTAGTCTTTCATTCAGGCTACCTGCGCTCTGAATCACAGGTCGAGATGCTGTTTAACATCGTCATCATAACTTCAGAGAGCCGAGGGAACAACAGAGCGAATAAATCGTCTGTTCTGGTCTGATCAGGATCCTGAACAGGAAATAGAGAGCAGATCCACTCAGCAGAGAATCTCATGTTTTACCGTGTGTTACAAAGTATTGTGCTGAAACCAAAATAACCACTTAAAACACCAAAACACCGAGGAGATTAGGATGATTTCTCTAACCACAAACAACCATCCATTGCTCTGTTCAAAGACACCAGACTCCATTGATGAAAACTCTAATTTTACCTCACAGAAGACAAGAGTTGTTGGTCTACTGCTTCATCGATCAGTTACTTATTTTCTGTTATTGTGTGTTACACAAAGATTGTGATGGACCTGAACTAACAATTCAAAACACAGAAGTCACACAATAACACAAAACAAACTAGCTGATCACGGCAGCGTTAGAGCAGCAGCTCCTGTGTCCTGAGAGGTTAAATCAGTGTTTTTCTGAATGGAGTCTGGTGTGTGTGCAGAGAGCGATGTAACGTCTGTGTGTGGTTAAAACAATCATCTTCCTCTGTAACAAAAAGGTCTATCTCTGTAGGGATCCTTTCTGTCATGTTGTCACACACTTAGAATAACAATCTGAGCCTGTCAGTGGAAACAACAAGACGAACACATCTACTGGAGACACTCACACACTGTCTGTACCTGTTTGTTAGTCAGACCCTAAAATGTGTAACAATAGCGCCCAGGATGAAATGTACAGTTACACTTGAAGTAAAGATGTTAAAAGCTGCTTGATAGAAAATGAAAAGCTTCCAATCACAAGGCGGTTTATTGAGACGTGGACAGCTGTCTTACTTTACACTCCTCGTCCAGCAGGTCCAGGATGCCGAGTCGAGCCTCGATCAGGTCGATGCAGGGCTGATTATCATAGAAGTCTATGAGAGTCCAGGGGATCTGCTCCTTCATGTACTCCTCCTGCTCCAGCTTAAACACGTGCTGAGGACACACAACAACAACACCTTATATATTACACACCCTATAAACAGAGACAGGCTCATTATAACCACTATACACAGAGAGGAGACAGAGTCCGGTTCATGACGGTTAATAAAGATGATTTATGTCGATGCTCACAGAGTTGAACTGCTGCTGGAGCTTCTCGTTGGCATAGTTAATGCAGAACTGCTCGAAACTGTTCACCTCGAACGTCTCAAACCTGCAGAGACAACAAATCATCATCGTCATCGTCATCATCGTTAGCCTCAGGTACACAGGAAACATTTAGACGTATTAAAAGTGCACAGATAGCATGGAGGCTGCAATCTGACTATGGACTGTTGTTTGCAAAATGCTGTTTTATTTGAACTAAAATAAAAACCATAATGAGAGCACAAGTTTCATTACCTTTAGGTTGAACAGATTTTAGAGATTTGAAGCGTTTAAATAAACTCTAAGAAACGACATCACAATAAGCACAAGTACTGAAAAGCGTTATATAAGTAAAATGTATTATTATTATTATTATTATTATTATTACTGACACAGGAAGGTTAAGTTCTCATGCAGAGTTCAAAGGGTTAACACCGCCTATAAGACAACTTGATGACATCATCATCAAACAGACAAAGTAAAGCAGCGAAAGATGGAAGTGTTCTCTAGCACAAAGGTTCATAGTTTATATGATTCATATGAAACTATGATATGTTATAGTTTATAGTTTAGATCATGTTTATACAGACAAAGATCTCCTGGAGGCCGGATCATGGTCGCCGCCTACAGCCTGGGAGCCTACAGCCTAACTTCATGTAATGATGTCATCAATAAACAAACAGCGTGATGACACAAAGACAGAAGTCTGAGCTTTGAGCTGATCAAAGAATGAAGTCTGTTAACGTTTAAAAAAAAAACAGGGGGTCATTAAAGGGTTAAATACTGTTCAGCTATGACGTCATGTAAGACATATCAAAATGATAAAGTGTACATGTATGTGTATTCTCGCCCGTCTTACCCGTAGATGTCGAGGACGCCGATGAAGGAGTGCTGCTTGAACGAGGTCTGCAGCGACATGTTGATGTGCTCCACGATCCAGTCAAACATGCGGGCGTAGATGTGTTTGGCGAGCGCGGCGCGGGCGTTGTTTGCCTGCTTACTCGACATCTTCTTCACGTACGTCTCGGACGCCGTCGCCAACTTCCTGTGACAGAGCCAGTGCTCCATCTGCTGCAGCTCCACCCCCAGCAGCCTGCAGAAGTGCTGCAGGTGGGGGTCATCCTTCTGTGACACAAACACACACACACACACACACACACACACACACACACACACACACACACAGTTTCACCTGTTAGAGGACGCACACACACCCTCACCTGCTCACCACCAGCTGTAACCATGGCGACATACTGAGATATGACAGGACTCTCCGTCTCGCTCTGAGCAGATCTCCACGTTTCCAAGGTGAAGGATGGAGGCGACCACCTTAAAGATGCTGATCTGACTGCTCTCCTTCACACCTGAGACATACGCACACACACACACACACACACATACACACACACATATATGTTTAAAGATGGCATACATTGCTTTAAAGTGCTTTAAGGTGTCTTATAGGTGGTATAATGTAAAGTGACCCTCACCCAGCAGAGTGAAGGCCTCTCTGGTCTTCTTAAAGTCTTCAGCGTCGTTCACTCCCTCGATGAAGATGTTCTCCCCGAGTGACGTGAAGGTGAAATCTTCTGCGCTGGCTGAACACAGAGACACACCACAGCTCGTCATGCTACATGTCCCTTATTACCTGTCTTTACGCTCATGTTTCATCTGCCAAGGGCTGTGTGTTATTTCTCATTGTCTCCTCCTGGACTCTCATGCTGTTTGTTAGTTACGTATAAAGTGATTTCAGCTGCTACGCTTCCTGTTACACTTTCTGCTACACTTCCTGTTACACTGTCTGCTTCACTCCCCGTTACACTTTCTGCTACACTTCCTGTTACACTTCCTGTTACACTTCCTGCTTCACTTCCTGTTACACTTCCTGCTACACTTCCTGCTACATTTCCTGCTACATTTCTGTTACACTTCCTGCTACACTTCCTGCTACATTTCCTGCTACATTTCTGTTACACTTCCTGCTACACTTCCTGTTACACTTCCTGCTACACTTCTGTTACACTTCCTGCTACACTTCTGTTACACTTCCTATTACACTTCCTGCTACACTTGCTGTTATACTTCCTCCTGCTTCACTTCCTGTTACACTTCCTGCTACACTTCCTGTTACACTTCCTGTTACACTTCCTGCTACACTTCCTGTTACACTTCCTGCTTCACTTCCTGTTACACTTCCTGCTACACTTCCTGCTACACTTCCTGCTACACGTGGCTGCAGCGCTAACAGCAGACAGAAACAAACATGTGACTCACTGAGACCGAGGTCTTTGAACTCTGGTAAACTGGCCGACGCACACAGCTGGTAGAAGATGTGATAGTTCCTCTCGTCCTCCGCCTGTCAGACAACACCGAGGGTTAAAACATCCTGTTCACCTTAACATAACTCACAGTGAAGAACACGTAGGACGAGTCACCTGACCTGGAACACGACTCGAGACTTCTCCAGCAGGTACGTCCTCATGTTGGCCCCGATGATGTGATAATGTCGGCTGAATCCGATCTGGATGTACTTTCCAAAGCGACTGCTGTTGTCGTTTCTGGTGGTTTTAGCGTTTCCTATCGCCTGACGGACAGAGAGCACAGGAAGAAGAACTTACCTCCTTTCTTTTGATCTTTTAAAAAAGAAAGTCAACATGTATCTAAAGTTTAAGTGACGCTCCGTTTCTGCTGTGAAAGCAGAACTCACCTCCATGATTGGGCTGGAGGCGAGCACCTTCTCCTCCACGTTGGTGTCGTTTGCCGAGCCGCCCACCGTGGCAAAGAACCTCATGGCGTACTTTGCAGAAACCGTCTTTCCTGCTCCGGATTCTCCGCTCACGATGATCGACTGATTCCTCTCGTCTCTGCAGAGAAACACACAGCTGGTTAACCTCCCTCCTCCTCCTGAGCTGTGTCTGATGAACTCTCCTGCTGCTTCCAGCTCCTTGAGGCTGACCAGTGCCCAGTGTGATGAGCTGTGAGCTCGGATCAGTACCAGGATCTCTCTGATGGACACCAACTACCGGCATTCTGTTTCAGCTGTGGAGCGCCTGTCCATCTGTCTCTGCTGAGTGGCAGTTTCACTGTATCTATCAAGTCACACGTGGGCTGAGATCTGTGTCACTACAGCGCTATGAAGCCACAACAAACAGATGTTACTGAGATTTATTGACAATAAACAGGCTGAGAGGATGCTGAGAGAACGACATCAGGAGGCAGGTTTGTAAAGAGGCTGAGGTCATGCTCTGTCAGGTCTGTCTGTGAGACGACAAGAACACGACTTTAAAATGACAGTTTTTTGAATGGAGTTTGGTTTGAATGTTTCTGATACAAAGTCAGGACATCAGGAGAGTCTCATCACTGAAAATTCTGCTGGAAAAAAGTACAATTCTGCTCTTATGAGACACAAACACACGTCATGTCTTCATTGAGTTTGTTTGTTTTTGTATCAAGCAGAAAATGTACTTTGATTTTTGGTCTGAACATGGTTTGATAACAAAGGTAACAAAGGCCTGCAGAGGTTTCTGAGTGGTGTCCTGCAGGCAAACAGAAACACCATCAGCTGGTTAGAGTCAGGTTTGGTGTCAGCTGTTTCTGATGTCTTAGTGTTTGAAGGAGCTGAAGGAGTCGTGATGATCAGGTTGTTATTCGAGGAGAGCTGATGAACATGACACACACACACACACACACACACACACACACACACACACTAATAATGATAGGTATTATTGATACCTGGCCATCTGCTTGTACGCCTCCTCGGCCACAGCGAAGATGTGGGGGTCCATGTCGCCCATGTTCTGCCCGCTGTACGCCGTGATCACCTCCTCGCCATAGATGTGCAGCTGCTCGTACGGGTTGATGGCCACCAGCACGATGCCTGCACACACACCAGTTAAATATACACACATCAAACACACAATGTCCAACGTCGTCTTTCTCGTGTGTTTGTGTTTGTGTTTGTGTTTGTGTGCGTGTGTGTGTGTGTGTGTGTGTGTGTGTTCTGACCGCAGTATGTGTAGATGTGGTTGGACTCAATGAAGCGGACCCTCAGGTTGTGCAGGACGGCCGGTTCATGCAGGTAACTGAGCGCCGTCAGGTCGTTCTCCCCCACCAGGATGTCCGGGTTTCGCAGGAAGGGGAGCGGGTTTGACTTCGGACCCACCGAGTACTCCAGAGGCTGGGGGGGGGGGGCAACACACACCGTTAATATGACATCACAGAGGATACACACGTAGAGACTTCTTAAAGAGCAGAAACAACTGATGGTTAATGTGAGTCTTTCAAAATAAAAGTCTGTTTGATGTTTCACAGTTTGATTCATGAACACAAAAACCTCAGGAATTAACACAGTATGTGTATAAACATGCACATCATAATAAGGAATAAATCATTGTATATAATATATCAATAATAAAGGTCAAAGGTCACCGTCTCATCCTCCAGTTTGAGGTGGAGAACAGGCTCTCCCTCCTTGTAGTCTCTGACGATCTCTGCAGCTTTCCACACATCGTCAGAGTCCGGGATCCACACCCGCGTGTACTGAAACGCACACGCACACACACACACACACACACACACACACACACACACACACAGACACACACACACACACAAAGTTACACAGAGACACAAACACATCAAAGCTTTTATCACACAGATTAAAAAGAGCTGAGACGTTCTTCAGAGACGTGATGTAGCAGGATCGTCTCTCAGAAAACAGATCAGCGTTTATTACTGATAATTACACATTAATACTGTTTATTAGTAATTATTACAGCTTATTATTATTAAGATATTTAATGTTGATTATTCAGGTTTTTAAGTGTGTACATTAGACAAAGTCATAGAGTCTGAAGGTTCTGGAGTTTATTATTGTTTATTAGTGTTTATAACAGTTTATCAGTGTTTATAAAGCGTTCATAGTGTTAAAAAGTGTGTATAATATTTGATTAGTGTTCACAAACTGATGATCAGTGTTAATTAACTCTTGTTAGTGTTTATTAGGGTCCATGAGACTTTATTAGTGCGTACTGATGTTTATAAATAATTGTAAGTGATTTAAGTATTTGTTAGTGTTTATAAACGTTGTTAAAACGTTGTTTATTATAGTTTTCATTAGTGTGTGTTACTGTTTATCTATGACTGGTGTTTACAAGCACTTAATGGAGTTTATTTGTGTTTAGCGTCGTTGTGTAACCGCCCGAAGAACTGGTACTACATCTCTCCCTTTGCCTAAGTTTAATCTGTCTAATTATCTTCTGACAAATAAACAACACAAATAATAAAACAAACTACAGGAACAGAAACAGCCGGTCAGTCAGACTGTTTCCTCCTCTGTCGGAGGGGAGATCTGCTCACAGCTTCAATCGGCTGAGCTCACGTTGTGTGATTCAACACATGGTGATTTAGTAACATTATGGTGCGTTTACTGTTGATGAGAATCTCCTATCAGCTCAGTGATTAACTATCGACTACCATCGCTCTGTTTGTCCTCATCAATGACGGGGTCAAAGGTCAAAGCAACAAGAAGCCTGTGCATGTAAAGTCTGAAACTACAACTCGCAAGACATTTTACTCATCACTGAAGTCAGTGGGACTCCTCCTCGTTCCTCACAGCTCTGAAGGAAACACTGCCTGCCTCTGATGTCCAGCAGGGGGCGAAGACATCTGATTATATAGAGGTCTATGAGAAAATGAGGCTACTTCTCTGTTACTCTCCATTAAGAAAATATGTTGCTAACCGACTCGCAGTAGCATTATCTTTGCTAACCCCTCGCTCCGCTCTGA
>NW_027211696.1:21699957-21737457 GCF_022749685.1 Semicossyphus pulcher | reverse complement strand
ACTCATTATACCGACGTTGTTTATAGTCGGTTTCAAGGCGCCCTGTAAAGTCTGTTTTAAGGTCCGCTTCTTCCTCTCTGCGATATGAAACTCCGGTGATGTTGTGAAGTTTCTCATCAGTCCGATCTGCTGCAGCGTCCAATCACTAACTGATCTGTAGAAAGGGGGCGTGTCGGCCAGTAAAAGACTTCCGTGGAGGCTGCTCTCGTGTATCCTCGCTTATCGCTCCTCGGAACTCCCTCCTCTCTCCTCCCTCCTCTCTCCTCGATCCTCGCTCATCCGAACAGCGATAAGAGCTTTGAGACGGTCCTCAATATGGAGCGAGGAGCTATCAAATAAGAGACTTGGGAAGCAGCCACCGTGCACGAGGAAGAGGGGGCTCTTTGATCTCTGACCCCCCACCACAGAGGTCTGTCTGACCTCTGACCTCACTGAATCCATTAGTTGTAACAGTACATAATAATAAATGACCAACAGTTCAGACATTAAAAATGTCACTTGAAGAAGTCTTCACCTGTGAGCATGTGGAACAACAAACGTGTCAACAGCTTCAGATTCACTGATTCATCTGAGTCCTGACTCCACTTAGAGGAGCTGAGCAGTCCAATCAGATCATCAGACCAGCAGCACAAACACACACACACACACACACACACACACACACACACACACAGCAGTTTATGACACAGTTTGAATGTTGTGCTGCATTCAAGTGCTCCTCTGATGACGTCAGACTTGTGTGTGTTCAGCAGCTTTAACGTAGAAACTAGAGCGGCCGTGCTGTGTTTAAACGTTTCTCTGTCTCTGATGGTTCCTGCAGAAGAGATGTAGCGAACCTTTTAGCATTAGCATTAATGAATAACGGTTCTGATATTAAATATGCGAGTTGAGAAAGTTTCTGAATAAAATGACGTCGACAAGTCAAGAACAAAAAGCGTTTCTGAGCTGTGTTCTGATTTAAGGGGACGTTCAGGTGTTTTATCAGGAAGTTAATTCCAACAACACATGAACGCAGGGATTTGTAGTCAGATGACATCATTGTGACATCACCATGACAGAACAACCTGAGCTCGTTTAGGGGCACAAACAAATTCAGCTTGAAGACTGTACGTTGTTTAAGGTTGGTAGTAAAAGTGTTACATTTTTCACATCTTAGTAATGAAACTGTGAGTGAAGAATTAAACTCTTTAGTTTTCACTCAGTGAGGCGGCCGGACTCTGACCTGCACACTGAACTCTGTAAACCAGAGGAGTGAATGAAGTAACTGTTAAACTTATGATGCTTCTTTTCAGTTGTATTATAATTCAGCTCAAACAGCGTTAGACTAAACTCAGTCTGAATCCTGCTCTGGTTTGAGACTTTACTTGAATGTGTCTGATTCCTGATCAGGTTCGGTGATTTAATAACACATTTATCTCCTGTGTTAGTTTTAAAATAAGCTGATTAATCCAACACACTGCTGCTTCACAACACAAAGCTGTCTCCGCTGTCTGTTTGTGACCAAACGTCCCACGGAGCCTCATTTGAAAACCATTTCCGCGGCAGCTGCACCTGTCCGCTCTGTTTCGTGAAGAACCCCATATACAAATATGTAAATTTAAGGTTATACGTCACTAATAACAAAAACCCTTTAAAAAAACCTCACACGGGACCTCTGCTCAACCTTCTGGCACATTCGGCTCACATCTGATCCACCAAACAGCTGTCATTATCATCATATCTCAACTTTTGGTGACTTTGGTCGCACCGCCGCACGTTACCGAGCGCTACACGAACAGGTGAATCAGCTCTGAAAAACACCCCAAAATAACATAAAGTTTGGTTGATGTCGAGTCAAAATTTGTGTAACATGAGCAGTCTGTTAAAACACTGATATTTTAAACGGAGTTCTGAATGGAGTTCAGGTACACACTCCTCTGTGGTTAAAGTGTGACGTCGGTGTGTTTTCAGGTAAAATGGCTCACCTTTGTGTACAGCTCGTTCACAGACATCGCGTCCCCTCCCCGAAAGATCAAACTACGACGCTCGTGCTGTTGCTGCTCCAATTAACAGTCCATAATAATCCTGAAAATCCGGAAGTGTTTTCATCCAAACCAGGTGAGACAGGTAGTCCGCATTTCCCCCCTAGGTCGAGCGGGTGGGTGTCCCCCGGAGAAGGCAGGTGTCCCGGCCGAGTTTCGGTCAGTTCGCTCGGCGTTGTTTCAGCTGTCAGTAGCGATCCACAGCCCGGTGGGGGGGGGGCGGAGTTATCCCGGTAAAAAGACGGTTTCTGTTTTTCACACTTTAATCTAGAAACGCGTTAATAATGCGTAAATACAGCCAGAACACACACATATACACACACACACACACATACACACACACCGTCTGAGTGCTGGTTTCTACTGTACACACACACACACACCAAGTGGTTAATCATAGCACTACAACAGACCACAGGTGCTCAACATGAGGGTCGCAGCCCCACAAAGCTCCCAGGATGACTCTGAGGGGTCACCTGCTGTGGCTACAGTGACGTCACATCTCATGACCTGATTTACCTGTATTTTTTAAAAACAAACTTTGATCTGCAGTTATTTTTAAATAATGTATTTTGATATGAAATGCTTTCTGTGTTCTCTTTACCCGTAAGATAACAAGGTTTTATTTACCTCACGTTTTGCATTAATGTAATATTAAAATAAAATAAATTAACTATTGCATTTATTTTCCTGCATTAAAACGCACTTCAAGTTGCCTTTAAGAAAGTCAATTATTACTATAATTATTTAATTTGACATGGTTGTTATTTTGGTGGAATCATTTTTTTTAATAAAGTGAAAAGATTCACCGTTTACCAGAGCATGAAAACAGTTTTGAAACAGCATTTAGAACTTTATGAACTTACTGAAGTAAAGAACAAAAAATTAAACTTTGAAATAAGTTAAAATATGTAAAATATTATAACATATTCCAAGAGGGGTGTAAACATTCGGCTTCAGTAGAAATAAATCTTCACTGCAGCCAAAAACATTAAAGGTCCCATATTATACTCCTTTTCAGCAGGTTCACATCACATCACAACGTCACTTTGAAGTCTGTTGCCTAAAAACCCAGTTTGTTCCTGGCCTTCAGCCAGCCTGTAACTCCCTCTGCTGAGAATAACCTGTTTCTGTGTCTGTAGCTTTAAATGATAATGAGCTGTGCCTGTCCACGCCCCTCCCGCTCCGGTACCATGCGCTAATCCGGTTGCTATTGGCCAGCTCTGCCTTCAGTCAAAGAGGGACAGGCACCTCCCTTCAACACCCACTCTGGTTGGCTATTGTAGGCTGAGAATCAGTAATGGAAGCTCCTATTGGATCAAATGAGACCTCTATAGAAAGCTGAGAAGCTCGCCTCCACTTTGATAGTGGAACGGAGCGGCACTTCAAAGGGAATATGAAGTTATTACAGTAAATACACGGGGAAATGCGGCATTTCTGAGGGCTTATTAGTAACGATGAACGGCGATCCGTGGATACTTACTGATGGAATAATGCTTTTGGACTAAATACTTTACTGGATTATATCATCTGGACCTTTAGCAATGTACCAGGAGGGAATTATGAAAATAATATGCATCAGTGGAATACAGCGAGCCTGAGAGGTGAGTGACGTCAATTTGGTAAATGTTTGTTTATGTTCTGTTGCCGTTGATTGCACCCGCTGTGGTGATTGGATCTTTTAATGGTTCATATCAATCGAATCTTGAGCTTGATCGTAGCTTTCCAACGATGTGACACACGAGCGGCAACATGAAGTTATCATCGTGGCTGCAGGGCAAATGTTGTAGTAATCGCGATGACGGCCCGCCGGCGGGCTGTAGAGTGGTAACGGGTTTTAACGTAGTGTAAGGAAACTATGTTACCAACAGTAACTTACGTTAGCTGCTATGCTAAAACCACATTCAACAGGCTATCACGCTCGGTAGGCCGATACAGTAAAGCAACATAACCTCAGACGAAGGAGGTAAAAATAGACTCCTGTGCTCGTTTGTGCAGCCAACAACAGAGCACCTGCCGCGCTTCGCCCGTACCTTCACCATGTTTATTTAACCGGAGCAGCGTTTGCGAGAAGAACAAAATAGCGCCAACCTGGAGGAGGTGTTATTGCCCTTCATGACGTCATGTAGGGAAAAGCTGCAATCGGGCTGTTTCAGCACACATTTTCTGAGAAGTGGAGCAAGAGAGGAGAGGACAGACTTTTCTCATGTTGGGGGGGTTTGTAGACGGGCAGGGGGTGCATGTTATTGTTAGGAAACCATTCCAAAGTGAATTTTGCATAACATGGGACCTTTAAATTCCAACCCTGCAGTTCCTCTGGTGTCCACTTGAGGCTGTCTCCAGCAGTGAGTCAGTCCCCATAGAGCCCCATGTTAAACTTTACAGCAGAAATAAACATGTTTACAGCCTGGTACAAAAAACAGTTTGGGTCTCTATAGCTCATTTCTCTCTTCATGAAAACTGTACGGGGAGAATCTTTATACAGCTCACCTGTTTACATTATATTAAGGCTTACAGTGTTGCAGCATTAGGGGCGTGGCCTCTTTGAGTGACAGCTGGGAGCTGCTAGCTGTCTGCTAGGTGTCACCTCAGCTAACTCAGTCACTGAACGTAACCTCTTTGATTCACCCCTTTGTTCTGCATATGATCCCTTCTGGCATCAAACATCAAAGATGGGGACGGTCACATCTTCCTCTTTGACTTCCTCCGAGGTCACATGATGGCGGTCTGAGCCCTGATCTTTGACCTGACTCTTTTTCCGTTTCATCAGTTCAGTTCTCATCCAAAAAACGAATCAGTTTAATCGGTTAGTTTACACGTAGAAAGAAATGGTCTTATTGGAGCATCACAGTAACAGAGGAGAGATGTTGACCTGTTGACCTGTCTGTCTCTGTAATAGTTTTATGTCGGCCTATGTTAAATGTTTGTAATGGAGCCAATAAACCTGCAGCAGTTAGAGTTATTACAGCTGTCATGTCCTCACATTAATCACCTCCTGACAGCTGCATGAGGCACTGTGACAGCATGAAACACTGTGACAGCATGAATGTGACAGCATGAAACACTGTGACAGCATGAATGTGACAGCATGAAACACTGTGACAGCATGAAGCACTGTGACAGCATGAATGTGACAGCATGAAACACTGTGACAGCATGAAACACTGTGACAGCATGAATGTGACAGCATGAAGCACTGTGACAGCATGAATGTGACAGCATGAAACACTGTGACAGCATGAATGTGACAGCATGAAACACTGTGACAGCATGAATGTGACAGCATGAAGCACTGTGACAGCATGAATGTGACAGCATGAATGTGACAGCATGAATGTGACAGCATGAAACACTGTGACAGAATGAATGTGACAGCCTGAAACACTGTGACAGCATGAATGTGACAGCATGAAACACTGTGACAGCATGAATGTGACAGCGTGAAACACTGTGACAGCATGAATGTGACAGCATGAAACACTGTGACAGCATGAAGCACTGTGACAGCATGAATGTGACAGCATGAAACACTGTGACAGCATGAATGTGACAGCATGAATGTGACATCATGACTGTGACAGCATGACTGTGACAGCATGAATGTGACAGCATGAAACACTGTGACAGCATGAAACACTGTGACAGCATGAATGTGACAGCATGAAACACTGTGACAGCATGAATGTGACAGCATGAAGCACTGTGACAGCATGAATGTGACAGCATGAAACACTGTGACAGCATGAATGTGACAGCATGAAACACTGACAGCATGAAACACTGTGACAGCATGAAACACTGTGACAGCATGAATGTGACAGCATGAAACACTGTGACAGCATGAAGCACTGTGACAGCATGAATGTGACAGCATGAAACACTGTGACAGCATGAATGTGACAGCATGAATGTGACAGCATGACTGTGACAGCATGAAACACTGTGACAGCATGAATGTGACAGCATGAATGTGACAGCATGAAGCACTTTGACAGCATGAATGTGACAGCATGAAACACTGTGACAGCATGAATGTGACAGCATGAATGTGACAGCATGAAGCACTGTGACAACATGAATGTGACAGCATGAAACACTGTGACAGCATGAATGTGACAGCATGAAACACTGTGACAGCGTGAAACACTGTGACAGCATGAATGTGACAGCATGAAACACTGTGACAGCGTGAAACACTGTGACAGCATGAATGTGACAGCATGAAACACTGTGACAGCATGAAACACTGTGACAGCATGAATGTGACAGCATGAAGCACTGTGACAGCATGAATGTGACAGCATGAAACACTGTGACAGCATGAATTTGACAGCATGAATGTGACAGCATGAAGCACTGTGACAGCATGAATGTGACAGCATGAAACACTGTGACAGCATAAATGTGACAGCATGAATGTGACAGCATGAAGCACTGTGACAACATGAATGTGACAGCATGAAACACTGTGACAGCATGAATGTGACAGCATGAATGTGACAGCATTAAACACTGTGACAGCATGAATGTGACAGCATGAAACACTGTGACAGCATGAATGTGACAGCATGAAACACTGTGACAGCATGAAGCACTGTGACAGCATGAATGTGACAGCATGAAACACTGTGACAGCATGAATGTGACAGCATGAATGTGACAGCATGAAACACTGTGACAGCATGAATGTGACAGCATGAATTTGACAGCATGAATGTGACAGCATGAATGTGACAGCATGAAACACTGTGACAGCATGAATGTGACAGCATGAATGTGACAGCATGAAACACTGTGACAGCATGAATGTGACAGCATGAGACACTGTGACAGCATGAATGTGACAGCATGAAACACTGTGACAGCATGAATGTGACAGCATGAAGCACTGTGACAGCATGAATGTGACAGCATGAAACACTGTGACAGCATGAATGTGACAGCATGAAAACAACAGCTACATTAAAGCTACTCACAGCACAGAGTCAGTCAGGACTACAAGTCAAGTTCATGTTAGAGACTCTGATTGAACCCAAACCTTTAGCTGCAGCAACACACACACACACGCACACACACACACACACACACACACACACACACACACACACACACACACCTTCAGGAATATCAGAGTGATTATGGCAGGTGCGTCTGTTGACCTGCCTCAGGCCTCGGGCAGAAAAACGACGTCGTCCAAGGAGAGAAACCGTATCAAGATGTTGTGTAACTAGCTGATAATGTGTGTGTGTGTGTGTGTGTGTGTATTACACTGATAATATGTGTGTGTTTCTCTGTGTGTTATCCTGATAATGTGTGTGTTACTGTGATGGTGTGTGTGAGAACAGCTGTAATCTGAACATTACCCCTGACAGGCCCTCTGGTCTCTCACACAGTAAGCACAGATAAAGCAGATAAAGCAGGTGAAGCAGGTAAAGGTGTCGTACCTTGGAGTAGGGGTAATATTCACTCGTCATCCTCTCAGATCTTCATCAGCCGCTCTGTCAGAGACGCTTCAGAGCAAACTGTCAGACTGTGGGAAGCAGCAGATCTCAGACCTGTCTGAGCGTAACTATTATTCTGACACAGGTCCACTCCCCAACACTCCCTCTGCAGGTATGAGCTGTTTACACCCAGAACAGGCTCAACGCACAGCTGACACAAAAGATCACCAGCTGCAGGAAACACCGCTGTGGAGAGTCTTTAGCCACGTTAGCATGTTAGCATGTCAGCAGCAGGATGTTAATCTCAGTCAGTCAGTCTGATGATCCTCTCTCTTTCTGATGTTGGAATCAGTTATTTAAAGACTCGTCGCCTCCTGTTCAACATAATAATCAGTTTACTGTCCAGCTCGGACTGAGTGCGAGGCAGAGTTAAAGGTGACCTTTTAAAAATATCACCAACATCCTCTGTGTGCTGGTCAGTCGGACGCTATTAGAGGTACAGCTAACGTTAGCCGCTCTGTCCTCATGTTTATTGATTACACTCCAGCAGCTAACAGCTAAAGCTAATACAAACAGTGTCACCATGAAGACTTTTCTCTTCATGTTACAGGGAATAAACTGAAATGCTAAGATGCAGGTGAGAGCTCTTCAAGTTTGTTTGTGGATGTTGATGTTTACTGTTTACTATTTTGTTCTTGATGAACATCTTGGCGGCTCTGAGTAATCAATTATTGTAGAAGGTCATTGGCTAATAATCAGTCAGTTAGTTACAGCCCTAGTTATGTCAAAGAGTTAGCGTAACTCAGCATTAAAATAACCAGTCCTGCTATCAGAGTTTAAGCTAACGTTAGCCACCATGTCCTCATTTGTATTGATTACACTAATGCTAACAGCTAATGCTATGTTGTCACCTGTCAGCCCTCATTTGAGCGAATAAAAGAAGCTGTTGGTTTTTCCGTGTGTAACGTCACAACGTTAACGTGTCACAGCTGTTGGATGGACCGTTTTGAAGTGTGTCTACCTGTACAGGTGTCGCTGCAGTTTGTACCTCTATTGTTTGTGTGTTTGTACGTGTGTTTTATACTTTATGTTGAGAAGAAAAATAAAAACTCTGATACACCAGGTTCTCACTAATCTGACTTCCTGTCCCTCCTCCTCTTGTGATCATGTTGTTCAGGTGTTCATGTTGTTGTGTCTCCAGGTGTGATGTCATGCTGTGTAGGTGGATGTGGTTCAGACTCAGTTTAAAGCTGCTTGTGCAACTTATTCCATGAAAGCTCAGAGTGTGTCAGAGGGGAGGCGTGTCTGCTCCATCCAACACAACTTTATTAACACACACTGACGTCACTGACAGACAGCAGAGTGTTTATAGCTCTACAAAGACATTCAAAGTGAAGCTTGGGGATCATATTGAATATGATGATGAGACACGTGAATAACGTTCAGTGTTTAAAGGTCCTTCAGGTCCAGACATTACTGTTACAACTTTAATTATTAGAGATTTACAATAACTAATAACCAAAGAATAAAACAACAAAAAAAGACGTCTCTGCCTTCAGTGGAAGAAGAATGTGTTAGAGGAAGACCCTTTCACAATAAAACGCTCATAGACTTTAAGCCACATGGACCTCCTCCCTCACCTTCAGTAAATACTCCATTACCCAACAGACCACAGGACACCAGGTGACTGTAATCTGCAGGACGACTGATGGAGCAACAGGTGGAGGCTTCATGTCTGCTCTCACTGTCAGCTGGAGGGTTTTTTTACACAAACGTTACAGTAAATTATTGTTTTATCCAAAGTTGAAATGTTCGTATTATTTCTGTTTTTGTCTGCTGGAAGTTTTGTTTTCTGAAAAAATCTGAAAATTCACCAGAACTGGAAAAAATCTCCCACAACACAGAGTGACTCTTTGTGACCCCAAGGTGGCGCTGTGATAAACAAAGTTACATTTTCACATTAACCCCAGAACGGTTTGTCTTTATCATTTTAATCTTTACATTTCTCTGCATCTTTTCAACATTTGTGATCTAAACCTGGTCAGACACCGCGGGGTTAATCGTGCTGACTGTCGGGGTCGTCTTCAGACTGAGCACACCTCCGGTTCTGAAGGAGAGTTCGCTGCTCGTCTGATGTTTGATCTTTTAATCTTCTGTTTTTATGTTAAATTTGACATTAATGCTCAAAAATACGACCAGCTTCAGTGATCGTTACCAAACTGTGTGTGTGTGTGTGTTCAAACTCAGCCACTAGGGGGCGACACGTGTGTAAAGTTTAAAACAGATTTGGATTGATGGTTAATTAAAGTGGGCGGGGCTTTTTACAACATTAAAGGTCCCATATTATACTCCTTTTCAGCAGGTTCACATCACATCACAACGTCACTTTGAAGTCTGTTGCCCAAAAGCCCAGTTTGTTCCTGGCCTTCAGCCAGCCTGTAACTCCCTCTGCTGAGAATAACCTGTTTCTGTGTCTGTAGCTTTAAATGATAATGAGCTGTGCCTGTCCACGCCCCTCCCGCTCCGGTACCATGCGCTAATCCGGTTGCTATTGGCCGGCTCTGCCTTCAGTCAAAGAGGGACAGGCACCTCCCTTCAACACCCACTCTGGTTGGCTATTGTAGGCTGAGAATCAGTAATGGAAGCTCCTATTGGTTCGAATGAGACCTCTATAGAAAGCTAAGAAGCTCGCCTCCACTTTGATAGCGGAACGGAGCGGCACTTCAAAGGGAATATGAAGTTATTACAGTAAATACACGGGGAAATGCGGCATTTCTGAGGGCTGATTAGTAACGATGAACGGCGATCCGTGGATACTTACTGATGGAATAATGCTTTTGGACTAAATACTTTACTGGATTATATCATCTGGACCTTTAGCAATGTACCAGGAGGGAATGTATGAAAATAATATGCATCAGTGGAATACAGCGAGCCTTCATCGGTGAGTTACGTCAGTTTGGTAAATGTTTGTTTATGTTCTGTTGCAGTTGATTGCACCCGCTGTGGTGATTGGATCTTTTAATGGTTCATATCAATCGAATCTTGAGCTTGATCGTAGCTTTCCAACGATGTGACACACGAGCGGCAACATGAAGTTATCATCGTAGCTGCAGGGCAAATGTTGTAGTAATCGCGATGACGGCCCGCCGGCGGGCTGTAGAGTGGTAACGGGTTTTAACGTAGTATAAGGAAACTATGTTACCAACAGTAACTTACGTTAGCTGCTATGCTAAAACCACATTCAACAGGCTATCACGCTCGGTAGGCCGATACAGTAAAGCAACATAACCTCAGACGAAGGAGGTAAAAATAGACTCCTGTGCTCGTTTGTGCAGCCAACAACAGAGCACCTGCCGTGCTTTGCCCGTACCTTCGCCATGTTTATTTAACCGGAGCAGCGTTTGCGAGAAGAACAAAATAGCACCCGCGAGGAAGTTTCAGGGGGCAGACCAAACATTTATCTGGGGCGGGGTCACCAACCTGGAGGAGGTGTTATTGCCCTTCATGACGTCATGTAGGGAAAAGCTGCAATCGGGCTGTTTCAGCACACATTTTCTGAGACGTGGAGCAAGAGAGGAGAGGACAGACTTTTCTCATGTCGGGGGGGTTTGTAGACGGGCAGGGGGCGCATGTTATTGTTAGGAAACCATTCCAAAGGGAATTTTGCATAATATGGGACCTTTAAAGTCTCTCAACATTTTGCCTCCCTGAAGACGATCTTTTTAAAGTCTGATAAATCTTTAACATCGACTCTCCACAAATCTGCTCAATCGTTCTAAAACTGACACGGACGTTCTTCACATATGAAAGTTCAGATGCATCAAACGATGAAGCTCAGTGTCTCACTGTGATTAATGTTTAACCAAATGTTCCATCAAACGTCATCGACTGTCAGTCTTTTGACATTCTGTTCATTTCTGTCTCTCGTTCTTTGTTTCCTGTAGAATAATAGGTAAAGCAACAAGTCACAAAAACCTGTCTCACCAGCTGACTTTCATCATGCCAGCCAGCTCGATGCACCTGGACTCACCTGCGCTTTGATCCTTTGAACGTGCTCAGTTGAAATTGGACAACGGCGGTAATTCACAATGAGAAATGAACGCGGGAACGCGACTTTGAACGAAACGAACGGCTTTTTGTTGGTTTGTGTTTTTGAACGTACCTCAGGTAGCCTGAGTCGGGGTTTGAACCCACGTCTCCAGGCAGCGTGTAAACCACTGGACCATCTTCAGCACTGGCAGAGGAAGATCAGACTGAGCATGTGCAGAAAGTCCATCAGTCTCTTCAGGTACAGCTCAGGCTGCAGCTCATGGTGGACCAGGTGGTGCAGTGGGTAGAGCTCCTGTATCACATGTAGGAGGTCATAATTCAAGTCCGGCTTAGGGTGGAGATGGTGGAACTGTGTTTTCTTTTTATTCCAAAGTAAGAAATGATCTGGATCCACTTCTTCTCTCATTAAACCTGCTTCTGATCTGATCATTAACACATTATGTGTTCAGGTAAGAAGTCTGCAACTGAACAGCAGTGGATAACTCACCTCACCTGGTAACCCAGAGGTTGCAGGTTCAAATCCCAAAGGGCTCAAACATTCACTCATTAAACAGACTTCACCTGAGGAGAGCAGGTCAACGACGTTTTTCACTGCAACATCTTCACATTAATAACTTCTGTGCATTCAGCCTGTGAGGATGGTTTGGCTTCCTGCCTCAGAGGTCAGAGGGCGGGGTCAGGAGGTCGTCTACCGGACCCTCCTCTTTAATCCAAAATTCAAAATAAATGTATAATCTTATCCGAACTCTCTGGGTGTCTCCAAAGTTACTCGTGATGCTCTTCCTCGTGCAGACCTGATGTAGCCCGCTCAGCGGCTGAGGAGTAAACTGTCCAGGTTCAGGTCCTGTCGTCTGACTCTTTGCCTGTCCCACCATCAGATCTCACTCTCTCACATAGCAGCAGCATTTCTGTAGCAGGTACAGGACTAATCAAACTTCACTTGTCACTTGTCACGAGTGTTTAAGAATGTTTCAGACAGAAGAGTTAAACTCGTGATGATCTTTTGTTTTTCTCGACTACATGATAAAACATGCACACGCCTCTCCTTCTGATTGGACATCACTGCAGCGGTCTGACAGCTGTGAACCTCATGAGGAAATAAACATGGACATAAACACATTATTCACTCATTCATTTAGTCTGGGGCTCTGCTGACTGATACAGTGCACTGAACAAACTTTTATTTTGAAAGGAGTATCATCGTAACATGGACTTTAAAGTGTGTGTGTTCAGGTGGTCTATGTGAGGTGGAGGCTGGAGGCTCGTCTGAAGGGGTGGGGGGCGCCGGTGTGGGACTTGGGCCTGGACAGGATGTGATCTCTCCTCTGGTTGTAGACTTCCTGTTGGACCAGACCCTCATGCTGCTCCCTCTCAGCCTGAGCCCTCTGCTCAGACCGGATCTGCTGCTGCTGCCGGATCTGAGCCCGCAGGTCCTCCTGGTATGCAACCCGGGTCTGCTTCAGCCTGCAGGGACGCACAGAGACCAGAGACTAGCAACAAGAGACAAGAGACAAGAGACCAGAGACCAGAGACCAGAGACAAGAGACAAGAGACCAGAGACAAGAGACCAGAGACCAGAGACCAGAGACCAGAAACCAGAGACAAGAGACAAGAGACAAGAGACCAGAGACCAGAGACAAGAGACCAGAGACCAGAGACCAGAGACCAGAGACCAGAGACCAGAGACCAGAGACCAGAAACCAGAGACAAGAGACAAGAGACCAGAGACCAGAGACCAGAGACCAAGGCCCAGAGACCAGAGACCAGAGACCAAGGCCCAGAGACCAGAGACCAGAGACCAGAGACAAGAGACAAGAGACCAGAGACAAGAGACCAGAGACCAGAGACCAAGGCCCAGAGACCAGAGACCAGAGACCAGAGACCAGAGATCAGAGACCAGAGACCAGAGACCAGGGCCCAGAGACCAGAGACCAGAGACAAGAGACAAGAGACCAGAGACCAGAGACCAGAGACCAGAGACAAGAGACAAGAGACCAGAGACCAGAGACCAGAGACAAGGGACCAGGGACCAGAGACCAGAGACAAGGGACCAGAGACAAGAGACAAGAGACAAGAGACCAGAGACCAGAGACCAGAGACCAGAAACAAGAGACCAGAGACCAGAGACCAGAGACCATAGACCAAGGACCAGAGACAAGAGACAAGAGACAAGAGACAAGAGACAAGAGACAAGAGACCAGAGACCAAGGACCAGAGACCAGAGACCAGAGACCAGAGACAAGAGACAAGAGACAAGAGACCAGAGACCAAGGACCAGAGACCAAGGACCAGAGACCAGAGACCAGAGACAAGAGACAAGAGACCAGATGAGTCCGGTCTGGGTGTCAGGATGAAGATGTTGACGTACCGTCTCTTCTCCTCCTCCTCTGTCAGCTTCACTTCCTCCATCGCTCTGCTTAGCTCGTCTCTCTCTGTGGACAGCTCCACCTGTCTCTGCACGACCAGGTCCACTGCACACACACACACACACACACACACACACATTGATTGACAGCGTAAAAACAGTTGGGACCCCTCAGGTTTGTCCTCTGGACCTTCTCTGGGGCCCTGACCCGAAGGTTGAGAACCATGGCATGTGTGAACAGTGTTTGTGTTTCTCACGTCTGTGCTGGATCTGCAAGCTGCGAGCCTCCATCACCTCCTCCATCAGACGGTTTCTGGCCTCTCTCTGCAGACGGCTCTGCTCCTCCCGTTTACTCCACGCCTCCTTCAGTTTCTCCTCCATCAGCTGCTCTGCCTCCTCCTCCTCCCTCCTCTGCTTCTGCAGCTCCTCAGACAGATACTGACGATACCTCTGCTGCTCCTCACGCAGCTCCGCCTGGCGAGGAACCAAGACACTGAGGATTAACAAACTACCCAAGAGAACAGGAGCAACAAGTGTGTGAGTGTCTCCAGTAGATGTGTTCATCCCGCAGCAGTGAAACAGGCTGTGATGGCTGCAACATAATCCTTGATGGGTCAAAGGTCGTCCACTAAAAGTTCTAGTTGTTTCCACTGACAGGCTCAGATTGTTCTTCTAAGTGTGTGACAACATGACAGAAAGGATCCCTACAGAGATAGACCTTTTAGTTACAGAGGAAGAGGATTGTTTTAACCACACACAGACGTTACATCGCTCTCTGCACACACACCAGACTCCATTCAGAAAAACACTGATTTGGTTTCTGGTTAAAAAAAGGATCTCTAACTCTTCTTCACAAACTAAACCGTGTTGGCACCATTCACTCTAAATAAACAGCTAAAGTTGTTGTTGTATAATAATCATGACACGTCATTGATCCCTCCTCCTTCAGTCATTTAGTAATATTATTCATGTTTTTAAAATCACAGCTGATCTGGTATCAGTTGTGTTGCAGCAGCCATTAGACCTTCCTGTTCTTCACAGTGCTGTGAGGCCCTCTGCTGGACAGCATTTATAACTACACACCGCGGCACTGAGCACGGAGGTTCAGGTGTGTTTACCTTCCTCTGAGCAGCTTCCTGTCTCTCGTCCGTTTCCTGTTGCAGCAGCGTCTGCAGGATGTTCATGTCCAGCTGCAGCTCGTCCTGCTGCTCTCGAGCCAGACGCTTCATCTTCAGACGCAGACTCTGATCCAGCTGACGGCGCCGACCCTGCTGCTGCCCGCGCTTCTGCTGCTGCTGCCGCTGCTGCTGCAGGCGCTGCATCTCCTGCTGCTGCAACTGGACAGACAGGCAGACAGACAGGCAGGCAGGCGGACAGACAGGCAGACAGGCAGACAGGCAGACAGACAGACAGACAGACAGACAGACAGACAGGCAGACAGAGGTCAGAGAACAGTTCATTCAGCAGGTGGAGCTGACACTGATAATGGTAACACTGAGCAGACCATGAGCGCCTCCTCCTCCTCCCTCAGCTCTCTGTGTCTCTGCCTCTGCTGCTCGGCGGCCTCCATCTGTGTCTTGATGACGTCCAGCTGCTGCTTGTTGCTCTGCTGCTGTCGCTGCGCTCTCTGCTCCTCTCGCCGCTCTTTGGCTCGCCGGTCTGCCTCCCACAGCTCATCGAACATCTTCTCCTCCTGCTGCCGCCGCTGCAGCTGCTCCTGCCTGCTGCTCACCTGAGCGGCTCGCTCCGCACACACCTCCTGCTCTCTGCGGCGGCTCAGGGCGGCCCGCAGCTCCTCACACTGCTCCCTGAGAACAACCGAAAAAAACACACACGCACACACACTGTCGAACAACACTGAACAATTTAGAGGACTAACAGCAGCTATCAGAGTGAGTCAGTCCCCATAGAGCCCCATGTTAAACTTTACAGCAGAAATAAACAGCTCACCTGTTTACATTATATTAAGGCTTAAAGTGATGCAGCATTAGGGGCGTGGCCTCTTTGAGTGACAGGTCTGTGTTTACCTGAAGAGTTGCTCCATCTTGTCTGAGACCAGCTGCTGCCTCTCGCTCTCTCTCCGCTCTCTCAGGGTTTTAGCTCGCTCTCTCATCTTCACCTGTCTCTGCACCGACGTCTCCACCTTCTCCTCCATCTCCTGCAGGAGCTGCTGCTCCTCCGCCTCCAACAGAGCCCGCAGCCTGAGGGGACACACAGGTGGAGTCACACAGGTGGAGACACGCAGGTGGAGACACGCAGGTGGAGTCACGCAGGCGGAGACACAAAGGTGGAGACACAAAGGTGGAGACACACAGGTGGAGACACACAGGCGGAGTCACACAGGCGGAGACACAAAGGCGGAGACACACAGGCGGAGACACGCAGGTGGAGTCACGCAGGCGGAGACACAAAGGTGGAGACACGCAGGTGGAGTCACGCAGGTGGAGTCACGCAGGTGGAGACACAAAGGTGGAGACACACAGGCGGAGACACACAGGTGGAGACACACAGGCGGAGACACACAGGTGGAGACACACAGGTGGAGTCATGCACATGGAGTCACACAGGTGGAGACACACAGGTGGAGACACACAGGTGGAGACACACAGGCGGAGTCACGCAGGTGGAGTCACGCAGGTGGAGACACGCAGGTGGAGACACACAGGCGGAGACACACAGGCGGAGTCACGCAGGCGGAGTCACGCAGGTGGAGACACGCAGGTGGAGACACACAGGCGGAGACACACAGGCGGAGTCACGCAGGTGGAGTCACGCAGGTGGAGACACACAGGTGGAGACACACAGGTGGAGTCACACAGGTGGAGACACACAGGTGGAGTCATGCACATGGAGTCACACAGGTGGAGACACACAGGTGGAGTCACGCAGGTGGAGTCACGCAGGCGGAGACACAAAGGTGGAGACACACAGGCGGAGACACACAGGTGGAGACACACAGGTGGAGTCATGCACATGGAGTCACACAGGTGGAGTCACACAGGTGGAGACACAAAGGCGGAGACACACAGGTGGAGACACACAGGCGGAGTCACACAGGCGGAGTCACACAGGTGGAGTCACACAGGTGGAGACACACAGGTGGAGTCAGATCACAGAACACGTGTGTTGCTGTATGTAGTGTGTCAGCTCTTAAAGGTAAATGTTCCCTCTGGGCTGTGGCCCACCTGAACTAGTATACACGCTGGAGCTGTCAGACGCACCTGTCTCTCCTGTGGAGGACTTGCACCTCCTGCTGGTCCAGAGCGTCTCGGACTCGTCTCTGGATGGTTCCTCTCAGGAATCGACCGTCTGAACTCTTCAGCCACGAGTTCTTGATGTCGCAGGTCTGCAGGTCCTTAGAGAAGTCCACGACTTTGTCTCGAGCTGCTTCCTGTTTCTGTCTGTCCAGGATCACATGATCCGCCGGCCTCGACGACGGGAACTTTGCTCTCTATTTGACAAAACAACACAAACATTGATATGACAGGAAGTGTTTCTGCACGGACTAACTGTAGCTCACAGACTGTGTATATAAGAAGTGGACATTACCACGGTGACGGCATCCTTTTATTAACTGCTGCTAGAAAAACATGAAGACGTGCTCCCCTCAAAAACAGCCGACTGCTCTGAGTCTTTTAGAACAAATGAATTCTGAACAGGACATGTTTCAGGTCACTATGGTAACAACCTGTCAGTCACAGGTAGCCCCGCCCTAACCCCTCCCCTCTTCCTGCTCTGTGTGACTCTCAATGGGAGCATCAGTGACTAAATGAACATCATGCTGTGTTGAAGAAGACTTGAGACTAGAGACTGAGAATGATTTGATCACGTAGGTAGTTTTAGCCTCCATGTTTAGTAAGTTTAGTTTAGTTTCTTGTTCACTCTGTGTGTGTGTGTGTGTGTGTGTGTGTGTGCGTGTGTGCGTGTGCGTGTGTGTGTGTGTGTGTGCGTGTGCGTGTGTGCGTGTGTGTGTGTGTGTGTGTGTGTGTGTGTGCGCGTGTGTGTGTGTGTGTGAGGTTCTTCCTCAGTGATGACACTTGGTGCGTTTGGTTTCCTGGTTTCTGTCCTGTGAGGCGTTCAGGGACCGTGGGAGGTTAGAGAAGCCGCAGATTAACTTAAAGGTTATTGTTCATGTGTTTATTGGGTAACAGCTTAGATTGTGTTGTTTTCATGAAGTGAACAGGAAGTGACATTAATCATCTTATTTTGAAGGCACTTCCTCTGTTTCCTCTGTGTTAGCATCAAAGCTAAGCTAATCTGTGTCTGCCTCCCTGTGGTGCAGCTTCACGTGGTGCATTCATCGTGTGTGTCTGTTGGTTTGGTGAAAATTTGTGTTTCATGTTTTGTGAAGTTGTTTTATTAAAGAATAAAACCAAAGTTTTACCGTCAGACTTTAAATCATATAAATATTTAATCAGTGTAGCTGTTAACTCTGTAGAACAGTCGGTGTATGTGTGGAGTGTGTCCCTGCTTATATTATATTAAGTGTGTGTGTGTGTGTCTCACCACAGCCACTGATTGAGGCGTCGGTCCCGTGAACTCCCGACATCTCGTCCTCCTTTGACTCTGCAGCATTTTAAAAAATCTGAAGGTGTTTTTCTAACCGGACTCTCTGAACAGACAACAAACGTTCAGTTACCATGGCAACCACAAACATGGTGACGTCCTCGAACTTCATTTCCTTTTCAGACGATCATTTCCGTGATATTCTTCTTCAACGTGTGAATAATTCAACAATCCAATACGTTTTATAATATCGGAGTATCAGTTTGAATTGAAACTTTCCGAGCCATCGTGTGCGTCAATTTGAAGTCTAACTACAATACCCATGATCCTCCGCGCAGTTGCTGTGGAGAAGACGCCTTTCATTTGTTTCCGGCTGCTTTGCATCTAACGTGCAGAGAGATGCGGGTCAGTGACGCTCCTGTGTTAGAAACATCCAACATGCCTGCTGTATGACCTGACCCCCGTCAAACGGAGAACTGACGAGCCTCACCGCCTGTAAACTCCACAAACAGCTCAGCAGCGCCACCTGCTGTACGGAGGGAGTCACAAAGTAAGACAGATAAGGAACAGGAAGTTTTAGTTTTTCCTCCTTACAAATGCTTTGAAAAAAGATTTTTTTTTACGTGATTCGTATTTAAAACTTAATTCTCAAAAAGTTATTCATTAGCAAAAACTGTTACAACATTTAAAAACTTTTCCTTTTGTTTCACAAACACTGAATGTTTTTCTTTATTTTCCTTTTGCTACATGTTGAGAAATGTTCCTCATATTTACATGATCACACCTGTACAGTGCAACATGCAGGCTACTCTGTACGGATTTAAATATATTTAATTTATCTATTAAAACTCTTTAATCCCTCTGTGTCCTCTCTTTATTAAGCATATTTAGTGAAGTATATTCCTGTTCTGTTTTACTCTGCTACGCCAGCTACCAACATTAACAACTTGATTGTAGTTCTATTACATTCAAGCCGCCCGATAAAAGAAACGTTAAATGTATGTCTATTTCTATATTATGATGTATATTTTGTGGCTTAAGCAGAGGGAGGTTATCTTAAATTCTTTGTTTTTTTACATGGTCACAGTCTGACAAGCTCAATATCAAACATTCTCAGGGAGTAGAAAAAACCTGGATGGAAAATGTGTGAGCTGCTGTCCAATGATAGGCTGTGTCACGTTTCACCTTTAAACAGGACGTCTTTTCAACTCAGACATACAGCGGCCCATCCATAGACCTCCAGACCAGATCCATGTCCAGCAGGGGGTGACTCTACTGAAAAAGGACGTGTGATCCTGTAGAAGTCTATGAGAACATGCTCCTCCTCCTCTCCTGATGTATTCCCTCAGTAAACATGTTCCTAATGACTTTATGGTCTCAGTCTCTAGTTTCAAGTCTTCTTCAACACAGCATGATGTTCATTTAGTCACTGATGCTCCCATTGAGAGTCACACAGAGCAGAGAGAGGGGAGGAGTTAGGGCGGGGCTACCTGTGACTGACAGGGCACAACTACAGCGACCTGTCAATCAGGAGTGATAGGACACATTGTGTATCCACCCTCTCGTCCACATATGGTCACTTCTGGTTCCAAAGAGTGTGTTATCCTGACTGAGTGTAGCACTTGTGTACTTTTCTGCCTTGTGTGAAGAACCAGGCGCAAACAGTCACCTCTGGGCGCCAACACGCCGTTTATTCTGACGACAACAGAGACATGCTTGGTTCTTTGTGGTCATAAGCACCATTAAAAGAAATGAGCTAAATGTTGGTGAGTATGTTACACTACAAAGATTTCTAATGAAGCTACAATCAAGCTAGCAAAGGCACATACTGAGTATTTTAGCAGAGCTTTTTACAGATCAAGGGACAGGATCTAGCAGAGTGCTAACAATAAAAGGGGTGCACCTCCCGAGTCTGCCTGGTGGAGGGCGCTGTTCCACAAAACTGCAGCTGCAGCTTTCTATAGAACCAAACTTGACTTGACTTTGAAGAATGAGGCAAAGGCCTTCATTTTGAGCCTCTCTGAGGAATTACACGTTAAAAAATGTAAGGAGACAAATTTCAGTTTTCTTATGTGGCACAGAAACATCACACTCAATACAACTAGACGGTTGACATGAAATGGACAATTTGCATCGCTAATCATCAGTCGAGAAGACCCCCAGTTGACGGGTCTTTTTTATTGTACAGAATGACTCTTCAGTGTTCATCGTTTACGAGGTATTTACAAGGAGCAGAATCATACATGGAGGTCTCCTGGGGTGGTGCAGTGGTTAGCGCTACCCTGACTGGGTAAAAGGTAGCAGTGAAAACGTGGACTGGAACTTCCTTATATGGTAATTCTCCCAATGAGCAGGCGGAATGGAATTGACTGACAGAGCGCTCTCAACAGAATGCCGAGGGATCAGCAGATGCACTGATTTTTGATTTGCTAAATGTGGGCAGGTCAAAACCAATAGTTTTAAAAAGTGGGTGGGACTTGTCCTGTGATTGACAGGTGACCTGTCCCGCCTCTTGCCCAATGACAGCTGGGATAGGCTCCAGCCTATGACCCTGAACAGGATAAGTATGGATAATGGATGGGTGGGTGGATGGTCTCCTCCCTTCAAGACAAATGGAGCCCCTGATGAAAAACACTGCTAACTTTTAGTTCACCAGCTGCCTAAAAACCTCCTTTCATTAAATCAACCTTGACGTTATTGAAAATGCTTCTTCAGTCCTGAACTGAAACGTCTTCAGAAACTTTAACCGAGTCCAGTTGCCTTTTGGATTAAACCTTTGGACTTCCAGGACCTGGATGACTGAGAACCTTCAGAAATGAAACCTTGACGTGACTTCAAACACGAATAAAGTAGTGAGCTGGAAATGTTTTAACGTCTGGTCAGCCGACTGTCTGCATACGGGAATTCTGATAAACAAAGTCTTCCAGGTAAAACTTGTGAAGGCTGACAGAGCAGTTTGGTGTGGCTCTGATCACTGACGAATTCAGGTACAGTCTCATTTTGTACACAGGTGTCTGCTCACATGATGATGTTCGCCTAATTTGTCTTTTCTCTCACTGCTTTACCAGCAGCTGTTCGTTTGTACCGCAGTCCTGCTCTGGTTCCTTCATCCACTCCACTCTTCATCTCCTTCAGTTTCTGGACCTTCTCTGTGTCTCCATTCTCATTCATCTTATCGATCAGGAAGTCCAGGTGGACATGAGTGGACAGTGAATCAACATTCAGGGCGATCTGCTCCAGTTTGACAACGTGCTGAAAGGACTCTTCCAACAACTCATCTTTGTCTCTCTGAAGTTTTTCAGTGTGTTTCAGATCTTTCGAAAGACTGTCACGATCGGCTTTCCCCTTTTCGTACTTCTCTTTCACATCTTTGAAGGTCTTCTGAACTTTACTTGTCGTGCTCACATACTTCCAGTTTCCTTTCACATGATCTGACACAGGACACTTCTTGATACATACAGTGCAGCGGCCACCTTTCATGACATTGCAGCCACTGGGATACCAGGCCATTGTGCATGGACAGTGACAGGTCTGTTTACAGACATTACAACAGACAGCTCCATCAAACAATGCCAACGCCCACATCCCACCATTAAGTTCTTCTTTTTTATTATCGACTTCCTCAACTTCCACAGTGAAGTTCTCGTTGCTCTTCATCTCTTCTTCAGCTTTCTTCAGACTTTCTTGGATCTCTTTCTTCTTTCTTTTTAGTTCAGTTGACTCAACTCCGTCTTGCAGCTCTTGGATGCAGCTTGTCAGTCTGAGGCGTGACTTCAACACATCCACAGTTGTCTTCAGGTCTTGAGGTCCAGACATTTCCAGAAAGTCTGTAAATTCACTCATTCCCGTCATTGTTATTTCCCATGCTACCTTGGTTTCCTTTGTTCTCTCTGTGTTCTTGCAGTTATCAAACAGGAAGTGAACCGGCTGATTCTTTTCATCGATTGCACACTTAATGTTTGCAGCCTGGAGAGCTTGTAAAACACTTTCAGGTGTCAAACCATCAGAGTGTGTGAGGAGGGAGACAATGTTGTTCTCCAGGTCTTTTCCAAACAGAGACACCACTGAATCAAAGATGTACCTCATTCGGTCGCTCAGTCGATTGTCACTCGCTTTCAGCACCAGACCCACTGCATTGATCTCATGGACTCCTTCCTCTGAGCGGAACAGGTCAAATACTCTTTGACTAATGATGTCATCACGATCAGTCCCTCTGGTGTCTCCGTATCCAGGAGTATCGATGATGGTCAGAGAGTAGGGCAGAGTTTTACCTTCAAACCCAAAGATCTCGTACACGACCACGTCTGACTTCTGACCGTCACACTGACTTCTCTTCTTGTCCTCCTCCACGATCTCAAACCAGACCTCATCCTCCCACATCACTCCCATGTCGTAGTTGACCAGAGCGTTGATCAGAGTAGATTTTCCTGTTCCCGTTTCACCCACGAGCAAGATGGTTCTGTTTGTCTTGTTTGGATCTTTTTTACCGAGAGTCATTTTTCTTAGAGTTCCTATATTCCCTTTCTTTGGTGTCAGCTGGTAGACAGCAGGAGACCCTGATTGGATCAGATGTTTGCAGGTGATCTTGTCGTATTTGCATGAGGTGTTAGCCCTCCTGTAGAAAAAGCAAAAATTCAATTAACCCTGACACATTCTCGACCTCACACCTGTCTTGATTCTCAAGTCAATTATGATCCATCCGTCAGTGTTTGGTAGGTTAAACACAGAGTTACTGTCACAGCAGCATGTAAACACAAAGATCACAAAGTCTGATGACCCTGAAGCACACATGAGCAGTGATGCAAGCAGAGCTGAAACACAAATCATCTGTCATTTTAGATCACTCTGAGAGAAGCTGATAAGAACTTGACTTGTGTCCACTTACAGAGCATCTGTGGAGGCTTTGACCACTGGAGGACTCAGAGAAACGTCCTCTGAAGACGTTTTACTCTGGTCAAACCATTCCAGACCTGTTTGTGAAAACAAGGCAAACAACAACCAGATTAACCACATAGTCACTTGTGATAAGCCTGCTCATAAATAGAAACAGAAAAAGGTTTTAATTTGCTTTTGAATGTGGACACACCTGTGACAGAACTCTACCTGTCTCTGACAGATCTCTCGGTTTCAAACAATCACCACCTTAATGTGGTCAAGGGCTTGGTGTGTCCCTGTGACCTCGGGAGCTGTGCTGTGGGGGCACTAACCCTTGGTAGGGTCTCCAAAGGCAAACTGGTCTGTGGGGAGGGTCCACACTTACTAGGGGACAGTGCTAGTACTTAGCCATAACAAACTCCATGTCTGAGCTTAAAATGATTCATCAAAGCACCTGGTACCAGAACAACCACGAAGTCCAGGTGGACATGAGTCGACTATCCACTATGTGGTCGTATCAGAACATCTGCATCCATGTGTGTCATGTGATCACCACCTGGTGGTCAGTGGGATCAGATGGCTGGAGGCTGCTGAACTAACCCGCTAAACGTGCAGTGAGGGTAAACTGCTCCTCTGTGCACAGAAACTTTCATGCATCCTTCAGAAGGTTTGGGACATGGAATCCAACTGACCACGATCACAGTCTCCATCAGCGTTCAGTTTGGCAGCTATTTTTGATTTAGTCTTCGTCTTCAGACGAAAATGGTAATAAGTTTACGCGTTTGCTTCAGGTAAAATTATTTCAGCAGATCATCCATACCCATCCCATTTCTAAAAAGAGGGGCCAGAGGGTGTCCTACAATTCTTAGGTTATGACACTATTAAGCCCTCTGTGGAAAGTTACCAGCAGCCGACAGGCTCTTTACTCATGGGGGGTTATGGGAGGGAGCTCACTTATTCTACATATGTTTTGGGGACCTGGAGAAGGCCTATGACCATGTTTGGTTCTTCTATATATGAGTGATAACTGTGTCTGTATCCGTGGCACAAAGTCAGACACGTCCCTGCTGGCTTGGCCACAATGAGTATGTTTGTGATATTCATGTTCAGGGTCTGAAGGTACATCTGGGGGAGGAGAGGTTCCAGTTTGGGGACCAGAATTGCATTTCTGACTTTTGGAGATGGTGTTCTGTTGGTTTCATCAAACTGTGACATCATGCAGTGGCTGGGGTGGTTTGAAGCCAAGTGTGAAATAGTTGGTATTAGAGTCAGCACCTCCATGTCTAAGTCACGGTTCTCTCTCAGAAAACAGTGCATTCACACCCGGGGATTGTGAGCGACATACCGCCTCATGCCAAGTAGTTAAAGTATCTTACAGTCCACAGTGACGGTAAAATGGATAATGAGATTGACGCCACAGTTGGTGAAGCAACAGCCCTCATGCAGGCATTGTACAAAATCATTGGGAGCTGACCCAGAAGGCAGAACTTTCTACTGACCAGTCGATCTACCTTTCAACCCTCACCTGTGGTCATGAAATCTTAGTAGTGAGCAAAAGAAGATAAAAGCAGCAGACGTCTGTTGGCTGTCTGGGCACAGTCTTAGAGATAGGGTGGGGGCTGGTTGTTCTAGTTCTAATCACACCTGTGATTAATCATGTGAGACTGCTGTAAAATTTTACTTTCACACTTTTCCGTAACATGTTGGTTATACATGTAAATATAGCCGAGGACTTGTTCATGTTTGTCTCATACAGCTGACCTTGTGCTCCTTTACTGCTGCTGCTCAACAGTTCCTCCACCAGATCATTCCTGTTGATCTGCTCTAGAATCTTCTTCACCACTTCAGTAGACTGTTGGTTGCAGGTCTGTATGATCAGATCCACTGTGTCCACCCTGGCTGCTTGTTCCAGTTGGCTCTTTGGGATGCCGCGGTCCCGCAAGAAGAACTTGAACTTCTTGTATTCGTCATCTCCCAGATCCTCCAGTGTGTTTAAAAGCACCTCTTTCACAGACATCTTCCCCTCTGACAGGAATTTTCACTGTGAAAAACAAAGACATGACAATATGCATTATGCCACCGCTATGTTATCAGTGTACAGTGGTGGAGATAAGACTTTATGACCCTTGTTCGCACTTTACCCCTTCACCTGACGATCCAACTCAAGGTTAGACACCCATTAACAAATACTGACTGACAGATCATTCAATAACTATCTACCTAAAAACAAGAGTTCCACTTACCAGAGACATTAAGTGTCCGTCAGACAGCAGTTGGTCTTGAAAAAAACAAACAAAAAACAAAAATCAACAAATGTATGTGTCTAATATGAGATTACATCCAAACCTCAAACTGAATGAAATGTAACAGAACATGTTCCTTTGTCGCCAGCTGCTGTTACGTCCTCGTAAGTACACAGAGAAACTGTCAACGAGTCTGACCTGCAGTTTTATTATATCTATAATATTAACAACCGAGAAAGCAGTTAAACAAAGAGCAGCCACCTGCTCTGATTAAAGACAGTAAAATACTAAGTACAGTCACAAATAGCGAGTTCACAGGCTGTCAGACTGGAGACATGTCAACCACCCCCAGTAAAAGAGTAAATCATCTTTATTGATCCCCACAGGGGAAATGTACTCGTTACAGCAGCTCACAAAACAGGGGAATTAAACGAAGTACTCAGGTAATAAAAATAGACAAAGATCAGACAAACACGTTCAGTTACAGATAAACTGCAGACTGATGACACTTTCATGACAAAAATCGTATTATTAAATAAGATAATATATTTAATCCTATTAAATACGCTGTTTTACCTTGAAATGTGGTGGTTTGAATTGTTTAATGATAAAGGCTAACCTGTGGTGCAGTCCCTGTAAACTTGAAGGCTGACACAAATCTTGATAAACATTGATAAATGTAGCCATTAATAACAATAGTATAGCTATAAATGGCATATTTAGCTCTAGCTAAACATAGCTATAATAGTAATGTATGTATGTTGTATAAAGACATTCTGCTCCAGTTTATACAACATTTAAAATGTATTTGCTCAAATAGATATCTGTATATTTTATTTGTGTTTTATAAAATTCACACCCAATAAAAATAGTAACAGTTTGACAGGTTATTATTTCCTGAAACTAAATTGTGTTTAAACACTGAATTCACAAATAGGGCTAACATCCAGCTGGTACAGGCAGAGCAGTTTGAACCGGTTGAAACTGGCGTTGATGGCAGTGTAACTGTAGCTGTGCCTGCCACTTTCCATTAAACATGTGAGTATTCTTTTGCAGTGTTTTAATTCGAGTGTTAGCCACATTACACACTAAAGCGGTGGAGAAAGAAACAGGGTAATGTTATAACAGCGACAGAGAGCTGCAGGCTGGTCAAAGACAAAGTCAAACGTAACTTATTGTCAGAACAGAGCTGATGATGCAGAGGATTACAGGTAATTTAGATCATTTTGTTTATGGGAGTAATTCCGCCTGATTAAGGAGTAATACAGATCCACAGGTGCTAAATTCTTGTGTGTGTGTGTGTGTGTTTTATACTTAACTAATATGTTGCAGTTTGTTTAGTTTTGATGCTAATCATAATTAGCGCGTTAGCATGCTAATCACGATTAGCGCGTTAGCCAGAATTAGCGCGTTAGCATGCTAGCAACATTAGAAAAGCCTTTAGTGCGGTTGCAGTCCCGTACCTTTGTATTTCCGTTGTGTTTGATGTAGTTAGCTAAGAAAGCTGCCTCTGTATGACTCTGCTGTGAGCTCTGGGTTGATTAAACTGACTGAGCTGATGAAATGAGGACGAAACACTGAGAGGACCTGACAAAAGAACCTGTAGCTCGGTTCTGAACAGGCTTTTCGGAGTCCACCATGTTGGGCTGTCGCAGCGTCCGTCCTGATATCCATCCGCAACCTTTCTACACCTGTCCTCTGTTCTCCTCCTCTCCACCACTGCTTCAGGTACAACACATGAGCAGGTGAGTTCAGACTACCATGGCA
Organism: Semicossyphus pulcher; assembly: GCF_022749685.1. Lineage (NCBI taxonomy): Eukaryota > Metazoa > Chordata > Actinopteri > Labriformes > Labridae > Semicossyphus > Semicossyphus pulcher. The sequence goes on along the minus strand of NW_027211696.1, from coordinate 21,710,186 downwards.
CATGCATCTTTGTAGCTTTGTGACAGACAGACGACCTAAAATGTTGGCAGGTTGCAGGTTCTAATTTAAAGTTTTAAAAGCAAAATAAGGAGGTTTTTTTTAATGGCAAATTGTTGTGTTCTTCCTGTCCAACACTGTGAACTCTGATGCATGACTTTTGATCGGCATATTTTTTCATTTTGTTTTATACGTGAACTAACAAAATATAGTTTTACTATTTTTTCCCCTTTGAAATATCTTCACAGAAAATGAACAGTGTTTACAGTTTGCTGCTCTGTTATGTTTACTGCATGTGGTCAAACTTGAAGCAGGCTTATACTAACTGAGTTCTCTCTCTTCCTGCCCGGTGCCAGCACCAACAGATGCAGCTTCAGGCTCAGCAGCCCGTCTCCCCGTCTCCTTACCCCGACCACCAAAGAACCAGCCCCAAATTACTTTCTACTAGAAAAATGTTGAACATGTTACTGGACATTCTTGTGTAATTGCCACAGAATAATTTATGTTGTATTTTGTTAATTTCTATAGAAGAATATTTATTTTATAAAACAAATGATTTTTTCTGGGGACCCCCTCGGAATCGGAAAAGTCTCATCAATTCCCATCCCTAGGTAACAGTCCTGCATTTAAGCCTGCTGTGATCCCTACAGGAACTCAAATAACTCGATTCCTCAAAATAATTGAAGTAATGTTTTGCATCAAAGCCTCGTTTGATCCACTTAAGTGTACAAACATATGTTGTTGTTGTTGTAGTTGTTGTTGCTCTGTCTGCCTGTCTCTATCCTGCTCCTCCCTCTCTCCCTCTCTCGACCCGTCCAGTCTCCTCAGATGTCCAACATGAGTCTGGTTCTGCTCGAGGTTTCTGCCTGTTAAAGGAAGTTTGTCTCTGTCCTGAATGTTGCTCAGAGCTGCTCATGTGATTCATGTCGGGCGTCTCTCTACAGAACAAAGAGTCGCTCTAGACCTGCTCTGTCTGTAAAGTGTCTCGAGATAACTTTGGTTGTGATTTGGCGCTATACAAATAAAATTGGATTGATTGATTGATTGATACAAAGTGCTCTGTGTTTCATAAGGAGGATTATTACTGTTGAAAACAACCATAGAAAAAAAAATAAAGCATGAAATACTCGATTCAAACTGCTGATGATCCAGTGAAGACTCTCGGAGCAGACTGATGTCATGAAACACATTTTATTTTTGATGAACAAAAACTGCATCACTCAGGATATGAGTTCATGTGGAATAACAGAATATAATATGACACACATAGCTTGATTAAAACACACATGGCCTGTAGCGTCTGAAAGATGTAAACTAGTGATTCAAAGCAGGTGAACACATGAGGAAAGTAGCACATGAATCTAAACAAAGATTCAGCTCCATCACAGCAGGACATCTGACGTTCTGTCAGTGTTCAGCTCTGGTACATCTCTGAACAAACTGCGTCATAAGACTAAACTGTTTTATGTTTGTCTGTCAACATTCGAGTCACATCAGAATAAATCACATCCTTCTGTTTACTGAAAAACACTTGAAATCAACTTGGACAAAGAAAATAAAGAAAATAGATAAGGCTGCCCCTTTCAAGTCTTTTGTCAGTCTAACCTTTGCACTGTAGTTTTCACGAGTCATCATCCGGGCGCGTCTTACAGGTTAAACATGAGACTCATGTAGGCTGATACAGGAGTTTGATGTGCAGCTAAACTAAAAACTGAACAAAGCAGTCAAAGTTTTCTTTTGAAAAAACACTGCGAGTTTGGTACAGACCTAAAAATAAATCATAATAATAAGTAGAACCGAGTATTTACCCAGACCATGCTATAACTGCTGGTACTTAAACATGAAAGTACAAACAGCCACAGTCATTACAAACCACAGGGTGCAGTTTACAGCACATGCATAACTGCAATTTAAAAGCTGAAACACATTTTTAATCTTTAAAACATCACATTTACAGAACTGGAAGAAAAACCTTTTTGTCATGTTCAAACATTTGTTTCTAGACATTGTGCTCTACACAGGTGCCTGCTCACAACGATTCTGTTCACCTACTTAAAGTTTTCTTGAACTGCTGCTTTTACTTTATTAAAAACGTAAGGCAGTACTGCTCTGGTTCCTTCATCCACTCGACCTTTCATCTCCTCCAGTTTCTGGACCTTCTCTGCGTCTCCTCTCTCCCTCATCTTCTCAATCAGGAAGTCCAGGTGGACGTGAGTGGACAGTGAATCAGCATTGAGGGCGATCTGCTCCAGTTTGAGAACGTGCTGGAAGGACTCGTCCAACAACTGATCTTTGTCTCTCTGGAGCTCCTCCACTTTCCTCTCAAGATCTTCCAAAAGGCTTGTTGTCTTCTCACAGTCTGCTTTACTCTTATCATACTTCTCTTTGACCTCATGAAGAGTCTTCTGAACTTTTCTTGTCTCGGTCACATAGATCTCCTGTTCTTTCACATGGTCAGACACAGGACACTTGTTGGTACAAACAGTGCAGCGGCCTCTTCTCATGACCTCACAGTCTCTGGGATACCAGGCCAGTGTGCATCCAGGGTAGTGACAGTTCTCCTCACAGACTGTACAGCGGACAGCTCCTTCATAAAACACCAGCCCCCACCTTCCACCATTAATTGGTTTAATCTCTCTGTATGGCTCGTCAACTTCAACAGTGAAGTTCTCGTTGCTCTTCATCTCTTCTTCATGTTTCTTCAGAGCGTCCTGAGTCTGTTGGATTTCTTTCTGTCGTAGTTCAATCAGCTCGACTCGTTCTTGCAGGTTCTGGATGCAGGCTGTCAGTCTGATGCGTTCGTTCAGAACATTCACTGTTGTCTCCAGCTTTTGAGGTGCAGTTTTCTCCAGAAAGTCTAAGAACTGTTTCATCCCTTTTGTTGTTATTTCGTCTGCATTTCTAAGGTGTCTTAAGTCTTTGCCCTCTGTCCTGTCTTCATTCTGGCAGTTATTGAACAGGAAGTGAACCGGCCAATTCTCCTCATCTTTGGCACACTTGATGTTTGAAGCCATAAGAGCTTTCAGAGCATTTTCAGGTGTCACACCACATGAGTGTGTGAGGAGGGCAACAATGTTGTTCTCCAGGTCTTTTCCAAACAGAGACACAGCTGAATCAAAGATGTACCTCAGTTGGTCATTTAGTCTATTCTCAGTAGCTTTCAGCACCAGACCCACTGCATTGATCTCATGGACTCCTTCTGCTGAGCGGAACAGGTCTAACAATCTTTGACTGACTTTGTCATCTTGATCAGTCCCTCTGGTGTCTCCGTATCCAGGAGTATCGATGATGGTCAGAGAGTAGGGCAGAGTTTTACCTTCAAACCCAAAGATCTCGTACACGACCACATCTGATGTCTGAGTTTGTGATTCACTATTTTCTCGATCCGTATCTGCGATCTCAAACCAGACCTCATCCTCCCACGTCACTCCCAGGGCGTAGTTGACCAGAGCGTTGATCAGAGTAGATTTTCCTGTTTTGGTTTCACCCACGAGCAAGATGGTTCTGTTTGTCTTATATGGATCTTTTTCACCAAGTGTAATTTTTCTTAGAGTTCCTATATTCTCTTCCTTTGGTGTCAGCTGGTAGACAGCAGGAGGTCCTGATTGGATGAGACGTTTGGAGGTGATGTAGGCGTATTTGGATGAGCTGCTCCTGTTGAAAAGTAAAGACATTCGATCAAAAACTACTGAACATTAAGACAAAATCACACTTCCTGATCTTTTATAAAGATTCAGACTATTTTACCTGGTGGGTCCATAAAACATGAATCTTTGTATATTACTAACCATAGATCTACGAATGAGCAGGAACATCTGATAACAGCTCAGTTCATCATTGTAAACAAGCATGTAGTTGTCAGACAGCTTTTGGACTGTCATACATTCCAAGACTGAAACAATAAAAGGATTTTTCAACCTAGACCCTATTCTCCCATGTGTTTGTGTGTCAGTGACGAGTGGAGACAACAATCATTGAAATGGATCCAGTGTTCAGGGAGGGAGCACCGGCCGGCAGCCGCCACATGAGATACAATGTAACTAAACGGGGCAGCGGGCAGACGCCAATATACAGCCCCTACAAGCGCAGTTATAATAAGTGTCTGACAACACTGTGGCAGCCATGCTACTTTACCTTATGCTCTCTGTTGTTGTCTGTAACCAAGTCTCGCTCACGGAGAAGTCTCATGCTGAAATCTCACGCATATAACCTAACATATAACCCCGACCCTGTGGGCCCCACCAGCCTCAGGTATAGGCATTGGGGTTGGACGCATTGGAAGCTGGAGTGTAAGCATAGGTGTGGGCTTTGGCATGCTGAAGTCCTACATAACCTGGAAAAACCTCCAGGAAAGAGGCTGTGCTCCCTCCTGTTCTGGAGTTGCCCAGGGTGAGAGGCACTGGCCAGGTCTCAGGGTACTCGAGGGCCACAGGTGAACATTTCTGTGTTTCCCCCCAGAAATATTAGTGTAACCTATATGTGACTGCAAGTCACAGGGAACGAAAGGCTCTAACTGTTGCTCGTGTCCTGTACATCAGATCTGACACAAATTCAAACATGTTTTCCATGGCTGTTATTTTCATGTAGAGTTTCTGAGGCCATGGCTCTCTGCAAGTAAAAGGAGGATTGCTCCCAACAGGTTAGCAATGAGTTACTGCCTCAAATGAAGTTCAAGTATTTTGGTGTCTTTGAGCAGCAACCGAAACAATCTTGCAACCCATCAGTAATCAGGAGCTCAGGCACCTGGAGGGAGCCTGGTGTTGAGCCTCTTCTTTTCCTCCTTATGAGGTTTTCTGGGTACAACAACTGGTAGGAGACCCTGGGAGGGACCCAGAAACCCACTGGAGGGCTTATATACATCTCATCACGCCTCAGGATCAACTAAGTGGAGCTGGAAAATGTTTGTGTGGAGAGGGACATCTGGCCTGCCTAACTTACCTACACTGCCATTGACAATGCATTAGTGGATGAAAGTAGATGAAAATGCGCCAACATTGTTCTTGAACGTCTCTTTTTAAGACCAACAAGCCGATTGGCACACAGGCTGCTTGTAGTTGTAAGCTGCTCTGTGCCAGGTGTAATGTAGGACCCTCTGTTGTGTTATAGAAACATAAGTATTACTCACGATGCCATTGTGACGGTTTCAAAGGAGCTTAAGGGTGGAGCAGATTTAGTTCTCTGTAAGAAAGACAAAAACAAGTCAGTAACCTACTCCTCATGGTAGATATGATTAGATACTGCACTTCAGCCTGTGCCCCCCTCTTACAAACATTTTTAAGTGCAGGGGGAAATGAGCACATGGCTCTGTGTGAGGAAAAATCAATGATTTTAAAAGTATTTTAAACTATTCACGTTTCACAGAATGAGACATTAAAAGCATGTTTAAAAAGATGAACAGGATCTGCTATAATTTCATATTGTAGAGCCCCAGTAATTGTTGTAGTTCTGGCAGCTTTCGTCTCTTTATTCACAGTCTGACAGGAAAAGAGCACTTAAACAGAGATAACTCAAAAGCATAAATGATTAAAATCTGACATGGAATTATTTGTCTTGTTCAAATAAAACTTTTGAAATGAAGGCAGTTATTTGTGGATCTTATGTCTCTCTAGACTCCATCCTAAGAATCTTTTGGGGATCCATTAAAAACTTTGGGACCAAACAAACCATGTTTTTAGGGTGGAGAACCTTGGAAGGAGCATAGCAGGAGTTGATATACAAAAAGTGAGACTGCTCTAGCAGAGGGACTCACCTGTAAGAGCATACTTGGGTTCATTTATTTGTTCATTTATTTTTGCTTTTGCCTTTATTAGATAGGACAGCTGAAGATAGACAGGAAATGTGGGGAGGAGAGAGTGGGGGATGACATGTACCAAATTAGCAGGAGTTGAACCTGTGTCAGTGCGTCAACGACGGTAGCCTCTGTACACGCGGCGCCTGCTCTACCAACTGAGCTAAACCAGCGCCCCACTTGTGCTTGTTTTAAACACTGTTGTAAGTCCTGGTCACACCATACAGTGGTACAGCCACATGTGAAGGAAGTCACAGAGTCTTGGTGACATTTGACTGCAGATTTAATTGACCTAGCCTAGCTTAGCATAATGAACGTAAACAGGAGGAAACACCTAGCCTGGCTTTGTCCAATGGCAAAAGAAAATGCTCCTACTGGCTCCTCTTATCACAAGCTGAAGATAAATAACAAACACTACCACAATCCTACACTTCACATGTTCTACTGAGAACTAAAAACATTGTAGAAAGTTATAGAGCAAAGAAGTGACATTCGTAAATCAGGTCCGTCTGAAAGGAAATTACTTAATTTAAAAACGTAAAAGTTTGTTTCATTTAAAAGATGAATAAGTCAGTGGGCACTGAAAACACTGACGAACATTAAAAGCTGAAAACCAAAGATACATGAAGCATTATTGGCTCGTGAATGAAGGCTTAATTCAAGAAGGTAATTCTTAATTAGATTTTAGATATTTTCAATCCATTGTTATTCTGTCGTACAACACTAAGACATTATATGTATGTGAGGTTTCATGCATTTATATGTTACCTCCTGAACCTGATCTTTAAGCATTGAATAGTTCCTGTTTGAAGTTGTTCTTACCTGTTGGTCACCTGTCAGTTTCACGAAGCTTTCTGACGTTAAGGAGTCAAAAAGAGCAGAGAGCAGTTTCTATATCAGCGGAGGGTGGACGATCAGTGGTCACATGATTTCACAGAAAGCTCATTCACTTCAAAGACTGCTGGGGATTATTGGGGACAGTGTGGACTGTGGTCTCAGTAATGCTCTTATACCTTCAGTAGATCACCTGGAATTGATTTGTTTTAAAAGGTGTTTTGGGGAATAATGTTGTCACATGATTTCAGACAAACTGTGTAACTTTAAACCTTCAATCAAACAGAAAGTGTCCTTATTGATCCAATGAGGTTGATTGCAGCTTTAAAGACAATAAAGATAAACGATAACAAGCATATAAAATAATAAACATAGAGGTGATAAAGAGCCTGCTAGGCTTGTGGTTAAAGTAGATTTGGAGTCCACCTGCTTTGAAATATATTCAGCCAGAGAAACCTTCACAGTGTTAGGCAGCCTGGTTAACAAGGCTGAGGCTGTGTCTCCACTACTTATTACTACTGAGCAGTTTTTTCCCTTAATGTGTGAATCACTACAATCTCATTATAATCGCTCCCCCTGTGGATGATGAAATGTCCCACGAAGAACACGATGAAGTCATTGTTTAGCAAAGGCCACAGAAATGTTGGAGTAATGATACAAAGTCTAGTTCTAATAAATATGTGATCTGTTTGGAGTTTACGGAGTTGGTGGTCAGGAAACAAAAAGTCTTTCTTCTTTACATTACATGAATTGTAGAATCCCAGATCGTCTCTGTTTGAAGACTTGTGTACCAATGTGTAAACTTCTGTTGGTTTCCAAACCAACCGCCTGCCTCCTTGGCACCGTAGCACCTTGGAATGTGTGGCCCTTTCTGGGAGTATGGTGAACATTATTTGTCTTAAAAATGACATTCCCTTCTTTCCGGTTCAGGAGTGCACCACAAAGGTTGCCCTCAGGACCTTCAGTTCTGCATCACAACACAGGACATCACCACCACTGTGGTAGAATGTTCCTTATTCAGGTCTTAGAGTAAAGAGATATTTGTTAAAGCATCCGCTGAGGCCCAAACAGACTCAGAGGTCAGGCGTAGGGAGATAGTATTCCTTAAGTGCAGAGTGATCTCCTGAGTCTTTTTCCTCTTCTGGGTTGTCAAGCTTAACGAATTCCATCACAACCACCTGGCAGCACCCTGAGGTAGGTTTAACGGCGAAGTGTACATGGCATACATGATGGCCACTATAATGACCACAAAAGCATGCAGCAAACCCCTGCTGGATAAAATGGGAATGATCAAATGGGCACAAATGGAGATCAAACTTAGACAATCCAGCAATATTTCCATTGTCAAAGGCTGGCTCACCAATGAAATGTTTTACATCAACAATGAGCCAATACCAAGTGTCCTGGAGCAGCCCATCAAAGGCCATGGAAGATGACACAAAGCAGACCTCAAAGACACAAAAGGTTGAACAATTCAAGCAGGATACAATCAGGGGCCTAAAGCAAATCAACAACACTGCTCTCCCAGGGAGGCTAAAGCGTTGGTGCTTCAACGTGAACATCTGCCTCCCACTTATGTGGCCAATTACCATCTAAGAGGTCACCCTATCTAATGTCAATTGGCTGAAGAGACTGTTGAACACACTAGCGAGGAAGTGGCTGGAGCTTCCAAGATACCTCAGGAGCAAAGGGCTTTAAGGGAAATCCCCAGACAACATTCCCCCATCCACCACCGTTCATTACAGAAGAAGAGCAACAAAGGGCTAACCCCTCACCTGTCAACTCATGCCCACTGAACCCAGCCAGGGAATGGGAAATGTACGTTGACCTAGGCCAGAGATGGAATCTCAACAATAAACCTGTTACCGGATCTGGTCCTCTCGTCCAACTCCTGCCGGTGTGTCTTCATTTTGAGCTTATGGTCCCCTGGGAGGATGCGGTTGATAAAGCACATGGTTGAAAAAGGCAGCGAATCTCAAACCTTGTGGCAACTGATGGTCATCTCCAAGAATAACCCACCGCAAGTCAATCACAGTGCAGAAACCTCAGAGACTGTAACACGCCGTAAGCAGTTTGTCCCTTTTGCACCCCCAAAAGGAACAACCCAAAACATTTACATATTCTTAACTATAAGTACCCTGTGCAGTATCAGGAGCAATATAATATTTTCCTAATTATTGTGTACAATTACATTTTTAATCTTAATCTTGTGCAACAGGATTTTTTGCTACATAATAACTGTAGATATTGCTGTCAGTTTAACTGCCACCATCACTTCCTGCCTACTTTCAGGGATGACTATTCTAACATTCTTTTCCTGTCGGCACCGTCTCTTTTACATTAACCCGTACATTTTATATTTTATATTTTCACTGATATTTGAGTTGTTTTTTTGTATTTCTCTAATTTGTACTGTAATTTTTGAGCTATCTGGCACTACAATATCCTCTGGGATTAATAAAGTTTTATCTTCTCTTCTCTTATTGATTGATTGATATCTTTATTTCTAACATGCTAAATTAAATGTAGATACAAAAATTATAAATTACAAAATAAAAAAATAAACAAGAAAAGTATTGAAAAATGTGTAATGATGACAAAGCCCAAATTCAGTTAAAACAAGTTGTCTCTCAGGTTAAATTAGCAGGATAGTCTCAAGACTCCTGATGGGTAAGTACAGTACATTTTCTTTCTCCGCAGCAGGTAAGCCAACAGGTAAGTCATAGTTCAACATTATTATAATAACAAGAGCAAGAGTCTATGTCCATCTTATTGGGTGGCGATGGAATGTGATTACATACGCGAAGAGGGTTGTGATCAAAGGTCGAAACACCCAGGGACATCAAGGTACACAAATGAAGATGTGTCATCAAGGTAACAACAGGTGCCAGTTTAGCTCAACGGTTGAATATGCGGCCCACGTGCAGAGGCTACAGTCCTTGATGCGGTGGCCCAAAGTTCATCTCCCACTTTGGCCCTTTGCTGCGTGTCATCCCCACTTTCTCTTTCCCTGTTTTTCAACACTGTCCTCTCTATAAATAAAGGCATAAAATGTCTCTATCACCAACTCCTCTTCCTCCTCAGACCCCATCTCATGTGGCGTCCCTCAAGGTTCCATACTGGGTCCAATCCTCTTCTCCATCTACTTGCTTCCGCTAGGTCAGGTCATCCAAAAACATAACATTTCATTTCACTGTTATGTGCATGACACACAGATCTATCTCCGCCTAGAGCCTGGTAACTACAGCAAACTCACCGACTGCCTTCATGATATCAAATCCTGGATGGCTCCTAACCTTCACCAGCTCAACGTAAGTAAAACCAAAGTTACTCTATTTGGACCAGATCATTTAACCAACACTATCTCCCCTCATCGTTCCATTGGCCCCCTCTGTCAAATCCTGTGTTAAATATTTGACTCAGCACTGAAGTTCGACAAACATTCATGCCTTCATATCCTCCCGTTTCGATTTCTGTAACTCTCTTTATTTTGGTATCCCTCTGTCCAGTTTATCCCGCCTCCAGCTAGTACAGAATGCAGCAGACAGAGTCCTATCTAGAACAAAGAGGAGAGAGCACTTCACTCCTTCACTGGCTGCCTGTGACTTAC
>NW_027211696.1:21639957-21694957 GCF_022749685.1 Semicossyphus pulcher | reverse complement strand
ATTTCCTTCTGAAGTGTTTCCAAAAGGCTTGATGTCTTCTCGCAGTCTGCTTTACTTCTTTCATACTTCCTCTTCATGTCTTGAAGAGTGTTCTGAACTTTTCTTGTCTTGGACACATACCTCCACTGTTCTTTCACATGGTCAGACACAGGACACTTGTTGGAACATACAACACAGCGGCCTCTTCTCATGACCTTACAGCTGCCTGGTTTAGAGACCTTTGTGCATGGGTAGTGACAGTTCTCCTCACACACTGTACAGCAGATAGCTCCTTCAAATTCCCCACGACCCCCTGACTGCACCCCTCCACCATTGATAGGTTCTTTATCCTTGTAGACCTCCACAAATTCTACTGTAAAATTCTTGTTGCTCCTCATCTCGTCTTCGTGTTTCTTCAGCGTTTCCTGAATCAGTGGTATTTCTTTCTGTTTTAGTTCAATCCACACAATTCTCTCTTGCAGGTTCTGGATGCAGGCCTTCAGTGTGATTCTCTCGTTCAGGACGTCCGCTGTTGTCTCCAGCTTTTTAGGAGTCTTATTTCCAAGAAAGTCTGTGAACTGTTTCATGCCTTCTGCTGTTGTTTCGTCTGCATATTTAAGGGCTCTTTTGGCCTCTGTTCTGTCTTTATTCTGGCAGTTATTAAACAGGAAGTGAACCGGCCGATTCTTTTCATCTTTGGCACACTTGATGTTTGCAGCATTGAGAGCTTCAAGAGCATTTTCAGGTGTTCTTCCATCAGAGTGTGTGATGAGGGAGACAATGTTGTTCTCCATGTTTTTTCCAAACAGAGACACCACTGAATCAAAGATGTACCTCATTCGGTCGCTCAGTCGATTGTCACTCGCTTTCAGCACCAGACCCACTGCATTGATCTCATGGACTCCTTCCTCTGAGCGGAACAGGTCTAACAATCTTTTACTGATGATGTAATCATGATCAGTCCCTCTGGTGTCTCCGTATCCAGGAGTATCGATGATGGTCAGAGAGTAGGGCAGAGTTTTATCTTCAAACCCAAAGATCTCGTACACGATCACGTCCGATGTCTGACTTTCACACTGACTTCTCTTCTTCCCCTCCTCCACGATCTCAAACCAGACATCGTCCTCCCACGTCACTCCCAGGGCGTAGTTGACCAGAGCGTTGATCAGAGTAGATTTTCCTGTTCCCGTTTCACCCACGAGCAAGATGGTTCTGTTTGTTTTTTTTGGATCTTTTTTACCAAGTGTCATTCTTGTTAGAGTTCCTATATTCTCTTTCTTTGGCGTCAGCTGGTAGACAGCAGGAGATCCTGAACGAATCAGATGTTTGGAGGTGATGTAGGCGTATGAGGTGTTTCTGTAGAAAAGTAAAGACATTCGATCAAAAACGACAAACAGAATCAGACAGAATCACACTTCCTGATCTTTTACTAACGGCCCTCTATGCAGTTGCACACAATATGGCAGACGTCTGAGAGTTAAAGTCAGCTGGCCCCCTTTTAAATCTCTCGGCGCTCCTCCACTGCTCGCCTGCAGCGTCAGGTCAAAACAATGAGAGGCATAAAAGCAACACACATCTCTCTCTCACACATACTGCACTCTGTGTCATCACTGTCCATACGCAGAACTTTGCACTAGTATAGCTTCATCTACAAATCCATGCTCGGACTGTTGCCCATTTACTGATCCATCTACATCTCTCACAAACAGTGCAGCTCCAGCTTACGCTGTCAGGCTATCATCACCCCATCAGTCCGTACTGAACTCAGCCTGGAACACCCCTCAGCACAACTTAAAGGGATTGGATGGGGTCGTATGAGATACTTATCAACAGTAAGTGTACTACAGACAGTGGATGCCGGTCAGCACAGCCCCGGGCTTTAGGAAAGCTATGCTACATGCTGCTGCAGATGCTACACGTGATTTATCCACTTATAAGGACGTCTCACCTAATAATCAATAGTGGTATCCATTGTACGCTAAATTTGAATAATTCAGAATGTTTCACTTTTCAGTAAGAACGCCTCTTTGTTTGGCTCTACTTTGTGTGGACCGCAACACATACGTGTTACTACGCCTGCAGTTTCAAAAAGGTGAAAAAACCAAGATAGTCGTTATTCAGTTTGCTGTTTCATAATGAAAATGCAAAAAACATGGACGGGCCCAGAAACAGGCAGAGTAACACACGTAGCAGCTAACCCTGACCCTGACCCTTCAAAAGTAAACTAAAACCAAAACCGGGACAACCACACAAAAACAAACCGCAGTTCTTTAAAGAGAAAAAATCTGTAAAGAACAGGGGAACCAAACAGGTATTTCCCATCCTCCAGAAAATCAATCTGGACACAAGAAACTGCGTGTACATCATCACAAGCAACAAATGCGGGAGCCAGTACATAGGAGAAACAGGGAATTCCATCCGAATCCGACTGGCACAACACAGATATAACATTAAGAACCAGAAAGAAATGCACACTAAATTAGTCCCACATTTTCTGGAACACGGCCTTCAATCACTAGAAGTGAGCGGACTCGAACACAACATTAATTGGACAGCTGCACAACGGCAGCAGACAGAGAGATACTGGATTCGTCAACTCGACACCAGATATCCCACTGGACTGAACATTAAATAAATTTGACATGCTTTCTCAGCCCGACCTGCCGAGTATCAGAGTGAGGTTTGAATCAGGGAATCCACAGATGGCCTATGCATTCCCTGTCTTTTTTAGAAGCACAAGTCAGTTAAAACTGACAGCTCTAGAAAGCAGGATCCGTTGTTCCGAACCTGACCCTAACCCTGACCCTAACCCTGAACCTAACCGTGACAGCTTACAGGGTGCCACCTAACATAACCCTCACATATAGAATAACCTGGATGACTGAGAACCATCACAGAAAATGTAAAGTACATTTCATCACGGAACTGATGCTCCCATCAGAGGCTCACTCACTCTCACTTTTTACCTGAGTCCTTATTAAGCCTCCGTCCCCCAATGGTGGGCCGCGGTCCGGATCCGCACCTATTCACAGTTAAGAGCTTGTCTTTTAACCTGCGCAGCTTTTCTTGTGTTTGCAGTTGTGATTCGGGGGTCCAGGAAACGATCATCACACGAGACTCAGATAAACGACTGACGCCATGGCGACTGACCCAGTGGGTGCGTGAGAATACAGATACACACGGAGGAGCCAGCTGACAGGAGAGTGACAGAGAGACACTCTCTCTCTCTCCCTCTCCCTCTCTCTCCCTCTCCCCCTCTCTCTCCCTCTCTCTCCCTCTCTCTCTCTGTCAGTCCCCCCCCCTCTCCCTCTCCCTCCCCCCCTCTCTCTCTCTCCCTCTCGCTCTCTGTCAGTCCCCCCTCTCTCTCCCCCCCTCTCTCTCTCCCCCCCTCCCTCTCTCTCTCCCTCTCTCTCTCCCTCTCCCCCCTCCCTCTCTCTCTCCGTCTCTCTCCCTCTCTCTCTCCCTCTCCCCCCTCTCTCTCTCTCCCTCCCTCTCCCTCTCTCTCCCCCTCTCTCTCTCCGTCTCTCTCCCTCTCTCTCTCTCCCTCTCCCTCTCTCTCTCCCTCTCTCCCCCTCTCTCTCTCCCTCCCTCTCTCTCTCCCTCTCCCCCCTCCCTCTCCCTCTCTGTCTCTCTCTCTCTCCCTCCCTCTCCCTCCCTCTCTCTCTCCCTCTCTCTCTCTCCCTCTCCCCCCTCCCTCTCCCTCTCTCTCTCCGTCTCTCCCCCTCTCTCTCTCTCTCCCTCCCTCTCCCTCTCCGTCTCTCCCCCTCTCTCTCTCTCTCCCTCCCTCTCCCTCTCTCTCTCTCCGTCTCTCCCCCTCTCTCTCTCTCTCCCTCCCTCTCCGTCTCTCTCCGTCTCTCTCCCTCTCTCTCTCTCTCCCTCCCTCTCCCTCTCTCTCTCCCTCCCTCTCTCTCCCTCTCTCTCTCCCTCTCCCCCCTCCCTCTCTCTCTCTCTCTCTCTCTCCCTCCCTCTCCCTCTCTCTCTCTCCGTCTCTCCCCCTCTCTCCCTCTCTCTCCCCCCCCCCCCCCCCTCCCTCTCTCCCCCCTCTCAAAGCAGCATTTGTCCCATCATGCATTAATGTCAAACAGACGTCAGTAATACTCACAGTGCCATTGTTTCACAGGAGCGGGGGGATGAAGCAGGGCACCAGGTCTCTGCAGACAGAAACACAGTCTTGGTTCAGGTAGTGAGCGGCTTTTTCAAAGTGCCCGAGTCAGCAACAGGAGAACAATGAGCAGCTTCCTGTCTGCGCTCAGACGCCACATTTCTGCAGTAAATGCAGCTTTCTAGTTTAACATGAAATATTTTGACTTCATCTCCAACATGTTTGCTGTCGTTGTCTGCTGGCCTTCTCACTGATGAGACCAAATCAAAGATTTTCTAACAAAGCTGTTTAAGTCCTGACATTTGAGATGTTTCAAAGTGTTCTTACCTGTTGTTCAGCTCTCAGCTTCACGACGCTCTCTATTGTTTCAGAGTCAGAAGGAGCAGAGTTTATATCAGCAGAGGGCGGAGCCTCAGTGGTCACATGGTTTCACAGAAACCGTTACTTTCTTTATTACCACAATAACAGATTAACTTATCTCAGGGGACTCTCCGGCCTCCTTTTCCTTTCTGTTTCACTGATGGTTTGAAGTCGCACCGTTTCTGTGAAGTCATGTGACAACACAATCACTACAAAGCTTTCTGTAGTCACTGGTGTCAACGAGCTCAAAGGCACAGGACACAAACACTTTGTTCCTCCTGCAGGTCACATATGGTGCTGACCGTCACAGACTGCAGGGTCTCGTGTCGGAACGAGGGCGTACAATTGTGGACGGAAAATGTCTCTATCAATCAATCGATATCAATATCCAGAAATCACTGAACTGTCCCGACCAATCATTTTGTCGCCGTCCATTTTCTCCCTCTCCCTCTCTCGCTCTCTCTCTCTGTGTGTGTGTGTGTCTCTCTCTGAGAGAGAGAGAGAGAGAGAGACAGAGAGAGAGAGATAGGGGGCGAGAGAGTGTGAGAGAGACATAGAGAGAGAGAGAGAGAGAGAGAGAGAGAGAGAGACATAGAGAGAGAGACACAGAGAGAGAGAGAGACATAGAGAGAGACAGAGAGAGAAAGAGAGAGAGAGAGAGACATAGAGAGAGAGAGACAGAGAGAGAGAGAGAGAGAGAGAGAAAGAGAGAGAGAGAGAGACAGACGCTCTGATGTGTAACCGCTCAGTAACACTGAACGTCATGTTACCTTCACCAGCTTTATCTCAAAGACCAGACACCATCGCTTGTTAACTGCATTCAAAGATGAAAAAATGACCTTAATAATCCATTCACCGTCTTTCTGATAATAAACAGGCACGCTGTTTGTAACACTTTGATCAGGTTTATTGACACAACACTGGCAGCTGATTAAAACATCTATTCTTCATCCACTCCTGTGAATAACTGGATACCTACCTGCAGAGAGGTGTGCTGAGACCAAGGACAATAAATATTGACAACATAAAACCAAAGAGTCAGCAGGATGATGACTCAGGAGAGATACAGTGTGAAGTTACCAGGAAACACAATAAATACAAAGTCACTGTAAGTGTTGTGTGCAGCAGTAATCAGCACATATAATACAAAAGGTATCATACACTATATACACATGACGTGGACAGGGGGGGCAGGATGTGAGCACGCTCACTGTACTCAGGTCACTCACTGTGGAGCTCAGCTGAACCTGCCAGCAGGATCTCTTCATCTACACCAGAGCTAATGCTACATGCTAACATGTTTAAAGGCCCAGACCCGTGTTTGATGGTTTAAGTCCAGACTGTAAGAGAGACGGTCTGAAGAGTGACCCATTCTGAACCAAGGCCCGTAAAACAACAGATTTCTGACATCGCTCACGGTTCTGCTGAAGCTACAGCTGGCTCTAATGCTGTGGGCGGGGCTTATACAGTAAACAGTTCATATTTCCTGAACGCTTTGAGCTATTGGAGCCACATTTGGTGGACTTGTGTAAGACTGATTTCTGAGTGACCATGGAACATTTGGTTTCATTTGGCCAATAGGTGGCGCTGTAGCAGCATCTTCTAACAATGGAAGAGGAACATGGAATCTGTGTGTCCTTTGCATGTCTCCATAACGTTCACGTGATCGACTGCACCCTTGGTGGGAGTGTTGATGAGGAGCAGAGGGAGAGGAGGGTCCAGTGTGACGTCGATCTGACGAGCGGTTCACAGGAAGCTGAAAGCACAGCGTCTGGCAGCCGAGCGACCGAGCACTGTTTTTATTCAACATGAAGCCCAGAGTTATTTTCAAATTCAGGAGTTGAGCTGCTTTTTATGTAATCTGCCGCTTCAGGTAAAGTGAGGCTGTAGATGAAACGGTTATTGATCGAGTATAAATCAGAAATATTTCTTAGTAAGTTCAGGACATTTGACAAGAAGAAAACAAACATAAATAAACTTCCTTCATGTCTTTAAAGTGTCGACATGCAGCTGCGTCACTCATTCATGAGCATGCTCAGACAGTTAGAGCGCCCCCTGCCTTCATGACATGCAGGGATTCATATGACCGAGGGTTTGTGTAACTTTAACAGCTTTAATATTCCTTCAACGTGCCGTCATTCACCTGCAGCTGGACAGGAAACCTGATGCAACATGATTATGGAGATATTTCCAGGTGACAGAACTGCACTGATACATGTGACCAGTTTTTAAGTACCATGCGTCAGAGGAGGAGGAGGAGGAGGAGGAGGAGGAGGAGGAGGTCATGTGGTACACTTCCTGTGACGTTCCAGTTTATGCCTCCCATTCTCATTTCTTCTCCCCGTCAGACGTCGTCAAATATTCGGCTCCTTGATGACGACATGGATAGATACCGTCCTCCTGCGTGTCTGAAGACCAACACACAAAACACACAACTGAAACTCACACCACACAAGTCTGACTGAATCTACTGCAGGCCTGCAAACTCAAGTAACGAAGCACCCTCCTTCAGTCTGAGATGGAAATACAGGATGTGTGCTGCTCACTTTTTGTACCTTTCAGTCATTAAGACCCTGAAAGATGTAAACATTTAAATACAGCACGCTGGGTTAAAAATATGAGGAAAACCTAAAAAACAAACAACACATTTCTTTGTCGTTTCACATCATATTCGAGTCGTGCTTCCTTAAATCGCGTTTACCTTCCAGACTCTGAGTCCAGAGCGTCGTCGTTCAGAGAATCAGCGTTGTAGTCTAACGGCTCAGCGTCCTGCAGCAGCTCGATGCAGTCCCTCTCTGACCGACTCCCAGAGCGAGAGTATTTAGCCTCTGTTCAACACACGACAACTTCCTGTCATCATCAGTCCATGTCATTGCTTCTCTAAACTCTGTGTGAGCTGCTGGAGGACTTACGCCTGTTGTCTCTGGGGGTCACGGTGTCGGAGTAGCTGGTCTCCTTCATTTCATGGCTGCTCCTGTTCCTCGCCGTGTAGTCCTCCCTCGGGTTCCCATAACGCTCCTTCCACTCCTGCAGAACACACAGCACACACACTCCTCTGGTTCAGTGTTTTCACTCCCGTTTATACCGAAGCCTGGGAGGAGAGACGATGATTCGATCTACTACTCACTCTGCGTCTGTTCTCTCCGTCTTCAATCCTCTGACGCTTCCTTTTCTCTGTTAAAAGAACACAAATGATTAAACCAAATGTGCAGTTTAACCTGCAGCATCCTGTTGAGCTGTGCTGTCGTTACCTCGTCGAATCAGCTCCTTGCCCTCGTCGATGAGGTCAGAGGTCATTTCACTGTCGCCCACAAACTGCTGGAAGCCCAGAAGGTTCAGGCAGCGAGTCCCCAGACTGAGGAAACAGTTTGTTACAATCTGCTCAGAGTCACGTGTAGTGGTGCCACAGCCAGCACAGAGCAGCAGGGCTTCACCATGATAGCAACGTCAGTCTGATTATTTAAGTCAGTTATATATTCACGTCAATCCACCATTATTTTCAGCCTGACCTGCCCTGGACATCTCAGAGCAGACTCACCTGAAGTATGTGGCGATGCAGAGGATCACTATCAGCATGGGGTAGTAGATATAGAAGCCGTTAGCAATAAAGGAGAGAACACGCATGGATCCCATGATCTGAAAGAGAGGAGTCAGACAGGCAGATGCACTCAGTCATATCACAGATGGCGTGTTTCACGCCTCACAGACGGCGCGTTTCACGTCTCACAGACGGCGCGTTTCACGCCTCACAGACGGCGTGAAACATGCTTCACAGACGGCGTGTTTCACGCCTCACAGACGGCGTGTTGAATCTGTCAGGTACAGTATGTTTTATGTTGCTGCAGGTGACTCACAGAGGTGTAGGCAGTCTGTTCCTTCTGCTGGTGGGAGATGGCAGAGTCCATGTGGATCAAACCCAGGAAGTTCAGACACAGAGGAGGCGTCAGACGACAGAACAACCTGGGGGTCAGAGAGTCTGCGTTAATTACCCTTCCCCTGCGTTTCTCACCTGTCCTTCAAAAACCCTTTATGGGGAGTGTTTTAATAGGCTTTGCCAAACTTTATATTCAGATGTTTCTGGGGTGTTTTCAAAGCCCACACGGTCCCACAAACACACACTTGTGTACAGGTGTCTTCGTTGTTGGCCTTGTGGTTCCTTTCCCATTGAACTTTATGTAACACTTTTTAATGCTGCTGTGTCTGTCAGGATTCCCAATGTTAAATGGATTTTGTATCTCAATGAGAATATTCCTGCTAAAATAAAGTTTAATAAAAATAAGAAATAAAATTGATTAGGTAACCCTCATCACAAACTCCTACTGATTACGGCATCCCTCAGGGCTCAATTCTAGGCCCGCTCCTTTTCTCCCTTAACAACAGATCATAACAATCAGTACAATTGCTACGCTGATGACACAACACTTTACCTGTGGATCAAACCTGACAACAAAACCAGCCTACAGCCCCTTGTAACTGCTTGGCTGAATGAAGTCCTCCTCTTCAGTGACACAAATCTGAGGTCCTCCTCTTTGACCCACTTTGCAACCCGTTTACTTATTTTATTGACTAACCTGACGTTTATTTTTACATGTAACCTATTAATCATTTATTTCATAGCATAGAAAAATATGAAAAAAGTCCACAGCAGAAAAAGGTGTTGACTCACATGCCACTGAACTGGAGGCTGTACGCGTCGGTCTGGTGATGGGAGGCCAGGTAGTAATAGTTGAAAACCCGAATGCGGAACACAGTGGAGTAAACACAGGTACATAGGAAGAAGATGGTGATGAAGCACGCCATCTGGAGGAGAGAAGCGTTATCACAGTCACATAAACTGGACACAGATTTGTGTGTGTGTGTGTGTCTGTGTGTCTCACCTCAATGTACAGGTAGTTGTAATCTCGTTCGGCCAGCTGGATGAAGACAGCGAACAGAGAGAGGACGGGCCGAGTGCTGAAGAAGGTGCACTCGGACCAGACGACGGCCACGCTGAACAGAGTCAGGACCACAGACAGCAGCCGGTAAAACCAGCGCTTCAGTAGACACTCCCAGTACCACTCTGCGCACACACACACACACGCACACACGCACAGGATATTACTGCATGAAAATTACAACAGGTTTTTAAAGAGGTGTAGGTCAAAACCTCTACACCTGTTTGGTATTGTAACAGCTCGCGTGCATACAGGTTCTAATGTTCGAATGGCCCTGGAGTCACACCCACCTACAGTCGGTGTGTAAACGTATCTGCTGAACCATCCGGCTGGCTCAGAGGACGGGAAGCTGTGGACAAACTGGTGGGCGGAGCTGGTCTCATTTTTGGCGACGTCCTCGAGATGGATGGCCTGCTGCAGGAGGATCTGCCACTGGACACGAGTCCTGTTGTGTCTCTGAACCGCATAGATCACCTGGACAGAGACATACACACATGGTTCACCATAAACAACTGGAATATACAACATTATTGCGTAACGTCACCACAGCGTCTTGTGACCGAGTAAGGATCTCTGATACTGCGCTTTTACAGTTCATCTCAACCCCAGAACCCCCTCTGTTGGTCAGTCTGTATCCTGTACTGCCCGGCTCACCTGGGGTGTCCCACAAGGCTCAGTGCAAGGGCCACTAATGTTTTCTGTTTACATGTATCCTCTTCAGGAAAATGTATTAAGGATTAGTGGAGATTTAACTTTGCTGTACTCACCAGCGGGCTCCAGAAATATTAGTAGGTAAGGCAGGGGGATGTGGCCTGCAAATACTTTCTACAGACCACATTTGATTTGTGATTTTTAAAGGATTTTTCATCTCTAATGTCACCATTTTTGCAGGTGTTTTTCAGACTGGCCCTGCCTTGTGCACTCAGTGCTTCACACTTCTACCACTCAGCTGTGAGGCAAATGAATGGTTAATAAATGCCCCTCTGAGGGTTAAAAACAACCCCTCGCTTGAGTCTGATGCTGGTGACCGTTCTGTATTTGATGTGGGGAACGACAGGATCTTTTTATCTTGAGATGTGTGTAGACACTGCCCTACTCTGGTTCATATCCTACCTCAACCCTAGAGCCCCCTCTGTTGGTCGGTATGTGGGTCATCCTTTATTCTGTACTGCCCAGCTCACCTGTGGCGTCCCACAAGGCTCAGTTTAAAATCCACTGCTGTTTTTTGTTTCATGCATCCTCCTACCATTCCCAGCAGCTAAGGGGCAAAAATCACTCTGTCCAGCTGATACTTATATATGAACGTTTACAACCTGTGAATGTAAGACCTAGCTAGAAGCTGGGAGACCTTCATGACTCCTCTGTTATCCATCTAATCCTGTTTTAGCCACAGTTCTCTTCCTTGAATACAGTTGGTTTAAAATGTGGCAGCAAGGGTCTTAACCACTTCAAAGTTTTGTAATCAGCTTTGAATTGGACAAACTTATGACGCTACGGCAGCCTTTTTGACACAGTCCTGCAAACAGGAAATGTCTCATGATTTAAATTCCATTGTGAGAAAGGAACCTCCCCCTTCATCCTCTCACCTGTTTATGCAGCTTCACCAGGCTCTTCTCGCTGGGATATGTGTTCTGTTTGTCATCAAAGTCCTCGTAGTCGTCCATGTTCCTGCCCATCTTCTCCTGGTAATCCACCGGGCACTGAGGGGACGAGGCAGATCAATCAGTGTGATCATAGATCACTTCACTGAGTGCCGTTTGCTGCTGGTTTTACTCCACTTACCTTTCTGAGGATTGTATCGATGTACTTCCTCAGTGGGTGGTTATACTTGATGGATTCACTGACTTTTCTCACCTCCTGCGGCAAACCAAACCTCACAGTAAAAACACTGAAAAGAGCCAAACCTCATACATCAGAGTTACTTCCACTGCCTGACTCCCACCTCCATGACGTCCTCCAGGTTCTCCTCAGCGTCTGCCTTCTCCGTCATAAGCTTGGACGCCTTAAAATACGTCTTGATGAGTAAGTGTCCGTGTCGTGAAGCGTTCCAGTACGAGCGAGGGATTTCCACCAAACCGTACCCAAGCAGCAGCACCAGCAGGAACAGGCCCCAGGTGTTAGCCGCTGTGATCCCGATGGTCTGGAGCTCGTACCTAAAAAACACATGGAGGACAAAAAACATGAGGGACCAACTACGTCCACTAAAAGATCTTGTGTGTGACAACATGACAGAAAGGATCCCTACAGAGATAGACCTTTTTGTTACAGAGGAAGATGATTGTTTTAACCACACACAGACGTTACATCGCTCTCTGCACACACACCAGACTCCATTCAGAAAAACACTGATTTTAGAAAACAGGAGCTGCTAGTCGGCTGCCTCGATCTGTTAGTTTGTGTTATTGTGTTTTTGTTGACTTTAAAATGCTGAGTTCAGGACCAACTAAAATGTGTGTCTAATTTGTTACACACCAACTCTAGAAACAGACAGAAACAGTTGGGACATCTGGATAATTAACAAAAGAACTCGATGTGATGACTTCCTGTCTGTTCACTCACCAGGAGAGGTGCCACTCAGGGTGAACAGCCACATATATGAGCAGAGAGCCGAAGATGAGCAGGTAGGTCCCATAATAAATTGCGTTTTCTATCAGTGCTGTTTTTATCTTTCCGGTGATGGAGAAGCCTCCGGAGCGAGCGTACGACTGCATGAAGGGCAGCAGCAGCCTGAAAACACACGACAACACTTTACACTACATCAGAGAGACGAGGAGGAGTTCAGGTACAACAAACACATCTGATCATCGTCTGTGTGGGAGATTAAGACGGACCAGGTGAGGCACTGGGAGGTCCAGTACACCACCCTCCAGAACACAGGCATGATGCCATCAGGGATGTAGCTCCAGGGCTTGTAGCACGGTGTTGGTACTCTGTTATAGAGCAGAAAGAGAACAGAGTATGAGCACACAGGTAAAGGAACTACACAGGTACTTAATGGAAGTCAGTCATTAATAATTTTAACTTTTTTTTTAACTCAGGTTGAAAAGTTGAGTTAGATCAGTTCAGGTGAACACATGCTCTGGACCTACCTTTTAGTGGGCGTGGCAGAAGTGTTTGCTGCCGTGTGATTGGGCGGTAAGGGGCTGACGGTGGGCACAGAGGCGTGCTCCTCATGGTCTATCTTACACTGCTTATAGATGGTCTGAAAGGAGAGGATTCACACACACAGTTCAGACATCTGTGGAGTCTCGTGGATGTGATGGACAGTTTTTCCCTTCAGTACTGACCGTGCTGACGTCCAGAGGCAAAATGAAGACGATGAGGAAACACAGGTACCAGGCCAGCAGCGTGCCGAACAGCACCATGCGCTGCTGCTTCCGGAAGTCTCCATATCGGTGCAGCAGGAACAGCGCCAGGAAGAACACCACCACGATCTCGATACCCAGAGCCGCCCCGCTCATCCCGCTGTGCTCCTCTCAGCAGCCCCACACAAACCTGCAACAGACAGCACTCAACGTGAATACATTTACACACCTGCAGTTCACTTCATGTGACCAAACTAGAGCAAGGCTGACACCAATATCCATCACAGAGATCTTAGAAATTCTCCTGTTTGACCCGGCCTTCATCACCTTAATATCCCACCGCAGGGTTTGAGCTCAAATCCTCCCGACAGAGGAGGAAGAAAATAATGTTGAATCTTTTCTTTTCCACTCCACAAAGCTGCAGAGATGAAGACGGCTGCAGCAGCTGACACAAACATGGTGCTCCTCTTCATCAAATTACTGCTGCTCTACATAATAATGAGGAGCTTTATCTCACGGACTCATTACAGACATGAGGCTCTTCAACAGAAGCATGCTGACCTGTGCACCATGAAAGGCTCTTTGTGTGATCACTCAGGGGGGATGGGAGCACTATACAGACAGCAGACATACAAGTTATCGCTGTTACTGGGAGAACAGGACTTTCGTTACAACAGACAGAGGTTATGTAGACAGTTTGACTCTAGAGACATGGCATCATAAAGGAGAAGGACTCACTGAAACTACACTCTGACAGCTAAAGCTCAAGAGAGGTTCATGCCAACCTGTTTCACATGGTGGTAAAGGGCTAGCCTTAATGCTAGCTTGTCCAACAGGCTAACATCAGTGTTAACAGGATAACATCGATCTTAGCTCTCCAGCAAGCCTAACCCTATACACAGGCCTACATTTTAACAGCTTCAGTAACAGGCTAAAATTAATGCAGCTTCTCCAACTAGCTTACATCAATCTTAACATGCTAACATGAGTGTTAGCTTCTATAATATCAATCTTAACATGCTAACATGAGTGTTAGCTTCTATAATATCAATCTTAACATGCTAACATGAGTGTTAGCTTCTATAATATCAATCTTAACATGCTAACATGAGTGTTAGCTTCTATAATATCAATCTTAACAGGCTAACATGAGTGTTAGCTTCTATAATATCAATCTTAACATGCTAACAAGAGTGTTAGCTTCTATAATATCAATCTTAACATGCTAACAAGAGTGTTAGCTTCTATAATATCAATCTTAACAGGCTAACATGAGTGTTAGCTTCTATAATATCAATCTTAACATGCTAACAAGAGTGTTAGCTTCTATAATATCAATCTTAACAGGCTAACAAGAGTGTTAGCTTCTATAATATCAATCTTAACAGGCTAACATCTATGTTAGCTTCTACAACAGGCTAAAAATTATTCACCAGGTTAACACAAAGAAGGCTCTCCTGTCCTCCCACTGGCTCATTAACGAGGGATCCCCATAATTAAAGTCTGCAACTGGACCCTGCTCTTGAGGTGAAAATACCCCGATGACATCACAATTACATCACCATCACCAGGGTGATCTTTGTCAAACTTTGGACACTCCCTCCAGAGCCACCGTAGACATCTAACAGCTGTCAATAAACTCGTGACGGGTGATAATAACCTGAGTGTAGGGTCGTTGGAGTGAGCCTACAACACATCGTTATGTGGTCCTGATCACACAGAGACGATCATAAGTACAAAGACATCCCGGCTGTGCCGCTGTCCCCGCCGTGTGATCGTGTCATTATCGGTCATGTGCTGTGATGTGTGACCTGACTGATCACACTGAACACAGACAGCTGTTTCTGTTGCTAAACGGGACCAAAGCAATAAGACTGAGACACAGACAGACAGGCGGCTCGACGCTCGTCAACACAGACACACATGATAAATTAAAGCTTTGAATAGAGGTCATTCATTCAAACACGCTCAGATAAGTCGTACTGTATGCTAGCTGCGCTACGTTCACATTACAGCTAGCTAATGTTGGCTAGCACAATAACAGCAGAGACGTCACTGACGCGTTGACTCTTACCGGGATTTATTCGTGTGTTTTCACAGATATCAGAAGATTAAAAGTCGTTCAGTAATCTCTGCAGACGGCTGTGGGGTTGTATTCCGCTGCGTTAATGTTAAAACACATCAGTTTCCTGCTGGTTAGTTGGCAACATCACTCACATCCTGGTTTCATTCTACAGGGAGGAGAGGGCGATGACGTCAGAGGAAAAACTAAAGCGAGGCTCTGCGCCTGCGCAGTAATTTGTGCGCTCCAAAACGGCTTCTTTTTCCCACCGAGCAGATTAGACGCTACAGGGTGTATTACCGCCCCCTGCTGGACAAACAATCAGTAACTCCCACCACAGTAAACGTTGTGGATACTATTTAATCTCTTAGAAGCTGGGAAAAGCTGAAGACAGGACAGTTTTCACAGAACTTCCAACACGTACTGAAAAGACCATGATGCATTGCTGTCGATTAAAAAGTGTTTTCATTTTACCTTTATTTTCCAGGAGTATTCCTACTGAGATACAAAATCTCTTTTAGACGGGAGTCCTGGCCATGACAGCAGCATAAAACAGTTTCACATAAGGGACCGACTGAATCTATAAACATTCAGCGTTCAGCAACAACACTATGCGTTCACTGGCCAAATAATCCTTAATCATGTTTTTTTTAAAATGAGTAATATGAAACAGTTTAAATGAGCGCAAACGTATTCATCTACAGCAGTAAAATCCACACACACATTAATGTAGTGGTAATATTCATGCATAACCATCAGAGGTAATAGTGAAACACTGACAGGGACCAAAGAAAATACATTTCTATAGTTTATTTTGCTGATAATTCTCACAAATACTTCAGTAAAGTTTTAATACAGATCTCACAGGAAAAGAAAAGGAGTTTAAACTTAACTTTATTTTCATTAGGATTTAAGTTTTCGTGTTTTTTGTGCTAATTCAAGGTTTTTTTTAACCATTAAAGGCCTGTCTTTTTAAAATTGTCCTCTCTATCAGAATTATAAAGATTTGCATATAATTCTTGTGTCTAAAAGTTCTCCTGCATTTGTCAATTTAACGTCTTATTAATACCCGACCCGTTAGACTTTTTGTTACCTCTGTACTGTCAGCTGTTTCAGAACGTACAGATGCAAGCTCAGCTGTACAAAACACGACACGGTGCGATCGACCTGGGATTAATGTTTCACCCCGGCTGCTGTCACTCTGATCTCAGGCCAGCTGGACGAGCACAGAGCCTATTTTCAGGTCACATGTCCACATTTGGAGGTGCAGTCAGGGACAGTCCTTATCACAGACCCGAACCAGGTCCTTCTCCTCTTGAACTCCGTGCTGCGGGATGCCGATCAAATATTTACATGCTCAGCCGTGAAACTCAGCAGGTTCTTTCTTCACTTTGTTCCATATCCAGGTCAATACAGGCCAAAATAAAGCCTGAATGTTCTTTCATAACTTCATGTCGCGCCAACTCTTCAGCTCATTCAGACAGCTGCTGCTGGAGTCACAGCTATTAACCTCAGCAACGAACCTTTTAGATCATCTATCAATCTGCTGAATACTTAACAGACTAATCTTTTAGTGTGCTCTGTTCACGTTTTTTAGAAGACATCATTGATTGCTTATTTTTTTCCAACCAACAGTCCAAAACCCAAAGACTCTTCAGTAACTGCCACAAAGGACCTAAAAAAGCAGCAAATACTCCCAATTTAAAAAAACTAGAACCACAAATGTTTGACATGTCTGCTTGAAAAGGGATAAAACGATCAACTTTCAAAGAGTTGGTGATTGATTTCCTTGTAATCAATGAATTGATTCATCGTTGCTACTGTAGTCCAAACAAAAACCCAGGAACCTGAACACATCACAGCGGCTCTCAGGTCCGTTCACCGGCTTCAGTGTGCCTCAGTTTAAAGCCCTGCTCGTCTATTCATGTCTCTGTGGCTCAGGACTAAAATACATCTCTGACTGTCCTCCACCATCTGAACCCTGAGGGCCTCCAGGTCTCCAGGTCTCCAGGTCATCAGGTCTCCAGGTCATTAGGTCATCAGGTCATCAGGTCTTCAGGCTCAAACCGTCCCTGAGTTTCCGAGCAGCTCCAAGCTGGAACAAACGTCCAGAGAAACCCAGATTCAAAAGGCCTGATTTACTTGTTTTATTTATGTTGCTGCTTTAAACTATGAAGTAATGTTTTCGATTTTGTCTCTTGTGTTGTTTTGTGTTGAAAAATGATTCAGTTAATTAATAATCAAAAATAGCTGACAATTAATTTCCTATGAACAAATTGATCTTTCTATCTGTATTCATGCTGTACTGTGAGCTGTCTGCACATCACGTGTTGAACTGTCACAGTTTGTTCTGTAAACTCAGGAGCTGATCCAAGATCAGAGAGACCATCAGCTGGAGTCCTCTTCATGAGGACAGAGTGTCACCTGCAGATACTCCACCTTCAGTTGCTCCACCTGCAGATACTCCACCTGCAGATACTCCACCTTCAGTTGCTCCACCTGCAGATACTCCACCTGCAGATACTCCACCTGCAGTTACTCCACCTGCAGATACTCCACCTGCAGCTGCTCAACCTGCAGATACTCCACCTGCAGTTACTCCACCTGCAGATACTCCACCTGCAGCTGCTCAACCTTCAGTTACTCAACCTGCAGATACTCCACCTTCAGTTGCTCCACCTGCAGTTACTCCACCTGCAGCTGCTCAACCTTCAGTTACTCAACCTGCAGTTACTCTACCTTCAGTTACTCCACCTGCAGATACTCCACCTTCAGTTACTCCACCTGCAGATACTCCACCTGCAGTTACTCCACCTTCAGTTACTCCACCTGCAGATACTCCACCTGCAGATACTCCACCTTCAGTTGCTCCACCTGCAGTTACTCCACCTGCAGCTGCTCAACCTTCAGTTACTCAACCTGCAGTTACTCCACCTTCAGTTACTCCACCTGCAGATACTCCACCTGCAGTTACTCCACCTGCAGATACTCCACCTTCAGTTACTCCACCTGCAGATACTCCACCTGCAGTTACTCCACCTGCAGATACTCCACCTGCAGCTGCTCAACCTGCAGATACTCCACCTTCAGTTACTCCACCTGCAGCTGCTCAACCTTCAGTTACTCAACCTGCAGTTACTCCACCTTCAGTTACTCCACCTGCAGATACTCCTCCTTCAGTTACTCCACCTTCAGTTACTCCACCTTCAGTTACTCCACCTGCAGATACTCCACCTGCAGCTGCTCAACCTTCAGTTACTCCACCTGCAGATACTCCACCTTCAGTTGCTCAACCTGCAGATACTCCACCTTCAGTTGCTCAACCTGCAGATACTCCACCTGCAGTTACTCCACCTTCAGTTACTCCACCTTCAGTTACTCCACTTCAGTTGCTCAACCTGCAGATACTCCACCTTCAGTTGGTCCACTTCAGTTGCTCAACCTGCAGATACTCCACCTTCAGTTGGTCCACTTCAGTTGCTCAACCTGCAGATACTCCACCTGCAGCTGCTCAACCTTCAGTTACTCCACCTGCAGTTACTCCACCTTCAGTTACTCCACCTGCAGTTACTCCACCTGCAGCTGCTCAACCTTCAGTTACTCCACCTGCAGTTACTCCACCTTCAGTTACTCCACCTGCAGTTACTCCACCTGCAGCTGCTCAACCTTCAGTTACTCAACCTGCAGTTGATCAACCTGCAGTTACTCCACCTGCAGTTACTCCACCTGCAGATACTCAACCTTCAGTTATTCCACCTGCAGTTACTCCACCTGCAGCTGCTCAACCTTCAGTTACTCAACCTGCAGTTGCTCAACCTGCAGATACTCAACCTTCAGTTACTCCACCTGCAGTTACTCCACCTTCAGTTACTCCACCTGCAGTTACTCCACCTGCAGATGCTCCACCTGCAGATACTCCACCTGCAGTTACTCCACCTGCAGATACTCCACCTTCAGTTACTCCACCTGCAGATACTCCACCTGCAGTTACTCCACCTTCAGTTACTCCACCTGCAGATACTCCACCTGCAGATACTCCACCTTCAGTTGCTCCACCTGCAGTTACTCCACCTGCAGCTGCTCAACCTTCATTCACCTAACCTGCAGTTACTCCACCTTCAGTTACTCCACCTGCAGATACTCCACCTGCAGTTACTCCACCTGCAGATACTCCACCTTCAGTTACTCCACCTGCAGATACTCCACCTGCAGTTACTCCACCTGCAGATACTCCACCTGCAGCTGCTCAACCTGCAGATACTCCACCTTCAGTTACTCCACCTTCAGTTACTCCACCTGCAGATACTCCACCTGCAGCTGCTCAACCTTCAGTTACTCCACCTGCAGATACTCCACCTTCAGTTGCTCAACCTGCAGATACTCCACCTTCAGTTGCTCAACCTGCAGATACTCCACCTGCAGTTACTCCACCTTCAGTTACTCCACTTCAGTTGCTCAACCTGCAGATACTCCACCTTCAGTTGGTCCACTTCAGTTGCTCAACCTGCAGATACTCCACCTTCAGTTGGTCCACTTCAGTTGCTCAACCTGCAGATACTCCACCTGCAGCTGCTCAACCTTCAGTTACTCCACCTGCAGTTACTCCACCTTCAGTTACTCCACCTGCAGATACTCCACCTGCAGTTACTCCACCTGCAGATACTCCACCTTCAGTTACTCCACCTGCAGATACTCCACCTGCAGCTGCTCAACCTGCAGATACTCCACCTTCAGTTACTCCACCTGCAGCTGCTCAACCTTCAGTTACTCAACCTGCAGTTACTCCACCTTCAGTTACTCCACCTGCAGATACTCCACCTTCAGTTACTCCACCTGCAGATACTCCACCTTCAGTTACTCCACCTTCAGTTACTCCACCTGCAGATACTCCACCTGCAGCTGCTCAACCTTCAGTTACTCCACCTGCAGATACTCCACCTTCAGTTGCTCAACCTTCAGTTACTCCACCTTCAGTTACTCAACCTGCAGATACTCCACCTGCAGATACTCCACCTTCAGTTGCTCAACCTGCAGATACTCCACCTTCAGTTGCTCAACCTGCAGATACTCAACCTTCAGTTACTCAACCTGCAGTTACTCCACCTGCAGATACTCAACCTGCAGATACTCCATCTTCAGTTACTCAACCTGCAGTTACTCCACCTTCAGTTGCTCAACCTTCAGTTACTCCACCTGCAGCTGCTCAGCCTTCAGTTGCTCAACCTGCAGATACTCCTCCTGCAGTTACTCCACCTTCAGTTGCTCAACCTGCAGATACTCCACCTTCAGTTGGTCCACCTTCAGTTGCTCAACCTGCAGATACTCCACCTTCAGTTGGTCCACTTCAGTTGCTCAACCTGCAGATACTCCACCTGCAGCTGCTCAACCTTCAGTTACTCCACCTGCAGTTACTCCACCTTCAGTTACTCCACCTGCAGTTACTCCACCTGCAGCTGCTCAACCTTCAGTTACTCAACCTGCAGTTGATCAACCTGCAGTTACTCCACCTGCAGTTACTCCACCTGCAGATACTCAACCTTCAGTTATTCCACCTGCAGTTACTCCACCTGCAGTTACTCCACCTGCAGCTGCTCAACCTTCAGTTACTCAACCTGCAGTTGCTCAACCTGCAGATACTCAACCTTCAGTTACTCAACCTGCAGTTACTCCACCTTCAGTTACTCCACCTGCAGTTACTCCACCTGCAGCTGCTCAACCTTCAGTTACTCAACCTGCAGTTGCTCAACCTGCAGATACTCCACTTGCAGATACTCCTCCTGCAGTTACTCCACCTTCAGTTGCTCAACCTGCAGCTACTCCACCTGCAGATACTCCACCTTCAGTTGCTCAACCTGCAGATACTCCACCTTCAGTTGCTCAACCTGCAGATACTCAACCTTCAGTTACTCTACCTGCAGTTACTCCACCTGCAGATACTCAACCTGCAGATACTCCACCTTCAGTTACTCAACCTGCAGTTACTCCACCTTCAGTTGCTCAACCTTCAGTTACTCCACCTGCAGCTGCTCAACCTTCAGTTGCTCAACCTGCAGATACTCCTCCTGCAGTTACTCCACCTTCAGTTGCTCAACCTGCAGATACTCCACCTGCAGTTACTCCACCTGCAGTTACTCCACCTGCAGCTGCTCAACCTTCAGTTACTCAACCTGCAGATACTCCACCTTCAGTTGCTCCACCTGCAGTTACTCCACCTGCAGCTGCTCAACCTTCAGTTACTCCACCTGCAGTTACTCCACCTGCAGCTGCTCAACCTTCAGTTACTCAACCTGCAGATACTCCACCTGCAGATACTCCACCTTCAGTTGCTCCACCTGCAGATACTCCACCTGCAGTTACTCCACCTGCAGTTACTCCACCTTCAGTTACTCAACCTGCAGTTGATCAACCTGCAGTTACTCCACCTGCAGCTGCTCAACCTTCAGTTACTCAACCTGCAGTTGATCAACCTGCAGATACTCCACCTGCAGTTACTCCACCTGCAGATACTCAACCTTCAGTTACTCCACCTGCAGTTACTCCACCTGCAGTTACTCCACCTGCAGCTGCTCAACCTTCAGTTACTCAACCTGCAGTTGCACAACCTGCAGATACTCCACCTGCAGTTACTCCACCTTCAGTTACTCCACCTGCAGCTGCTCAACCTTCAGTTACTCAACCTGCAGTTACTCAACCTGCAGATACTCCACTTGCAGATACTCCTCCTGCAGTTACTCCACCTTCAGTTGCTCAACCTGCAGATACTCCACCTGCAGATACTCCACCTTCAGTTGCTCAACCTGCAGATACTCAACCTTCAGTTGCTCAACCTGCAGATACTCCACCTTCAGTTGCTCAACCTGCAGATACTCAACCTTCAGTTACTCAACCTGCAGTTACTCCACCTGCAGATACTCAACCTGCAGATACTCCATCTTCAGTTACTCCACCTTCAGTTACTCAACCTGCAGTTACTCCACCTTCAGTTGCTCAACCTTCAGTTACTCCACCTGCAGCTGCTCAACCTTCAGTTGCTCAACCTGCAGATACTCCTCCTGCAGTTACTCCACCTTCAGTTGCTCAACCTGCAGATACTCCACCTTCAGTTGCTCAACCTTCAGTTACTCCACCTTCAGTTACTCAACCTGCAGATACTCCACCTGCAGATACTCCACCTTCAGTTGCTCAACCTGCAGATACTCCACCTTCAGTTGCTCAACCTGCAGATACTCAACCTTCAGTTACTCAACCTGCAGTTACTCCACCTGCAGATACTCAACCTGCAGATACTCCATCTTCAGTTACTCAGCCTGCAGTTACTCCACCTTCAGTTGCTCAACCTTCAGTTACTCCACCTGCAGCTGCTCAACCTTCAGTTGCTCAACCTGCAGATACTCCTCCTGCAGTTACTCCACCTTCAGTTGCTCAACCTGCAGATACTCCACCTTCAGTTACTCAACCTTCAGTTGCTCAACCTGCAGATACTCCACCTTCAGTTACTCCACTTCAGTTGCTCAACCTGCAGATACTCCACCTTCAGTTGGTCCACTTCAGTTGCTCAACCTGCAGATACTCCACCTTCAGTTACTCCACTTCAGTTGGTCAACCTGCAGTTGCATCCTCCAGTTTTGGAGTCTGCTTCATCAGCTGACTGCTGTTGACCAAACCACATGAACTCTTTAAAACAATATGTAGAACTATGATGAATGACGCACTGGGATCATGAGTCAGTCCACATTGTGACATCATTAATCTGTTGTACAGACAGAACTTTGACCACACGTATTCACTAAAGCGACCTTGTTGTGTCCTCACAGAACACTTTAACAACTTGCAGTAAATTTTATAGCAGTGTTTGTGCTTTTCCACATTCCGTCATTGTTACCTCACTGAATGTTGAAGAGCACACTTGCTGTTAGCTGTGTTAGCGCTGCAGCAGCTAAATAGCAAGGAAATGTCTAGCTAGTGACCTGCTAGCTTGACATGCTATCCCAGCTAACACAATAGTCTCAATCACTGCAGACAGCATAAACAAAAGTGGCTTCTGACTCTGATCTATTTTTTTTCATCTTGTAAACTTCCACCAGGAGCATGATGGGAAATATTTCAAGAGGAATCTAGTTGTAGTTTTGTAAATAGAGACCGTGTCTTAACTCTTAAAGTCTGTGACCTAAAAGGTTGAAAGGTGTGGGAGGATGTCAGCCTGACATGAAAGTCTGAATTAGACTGTGAAATAAAGCAGGTCACAATCAGACAGAATCACATGAAGTCTTATTTAGAGAGAAATGATTTCCTCCTTTGTTTATTGTACAGAGAGTTTTCAGGTGCTTCTCCGTTCAAACACAAGTGGGACATGTCCCCTCCTGCAGAGACAGATCCACCCCGTCCACAGGCCCTGACGACCCGTCGATCACTCCGTCAGCGCCCTTTCTGATTGGCTGCCGACTGGTGTTCACGTGAACCCAGTGTGGCTCTTTGATGCCACGAGAGAAATATGTGCCACAAGTGTAGAACGTGTGGAGAGAGGAGCTCGCGAGCAGAACGCTCCTGAGGACGTTCTGGACTCTTCAAAGAACCGCCACGGGATGATCCCGCCGCGAGGATTCCAACGTTAAAGTGACCGAACGTCTGCTGCGTCACGTTGAAGGAGAAGCTACAGATGGTTGCCTGGAACTGCTCCTCCTGACTCTTTGTTACAGGTAAGTGACTGCGTGCGTGAAGTGTTTCATCGTGGGGGCTTTCAGACACAGAGCCTGTACCTGTGGGCTCATGGCGGAGGCAGGGCAGCAGGTAGAAAGACGTCTGAATGACTGAAAACAGACAGCGTGGGCTGGGGGGTGTGTTCGTCATCTGCGGACACATTGCCAACATGATTCAGCCTTTCACCGACATCTTTTATAGAGTTGAGAAACTTCTGCATTTACCTGCGTGAGGAGAACGTGCAGCAATGAGACGTTAAATGTTCTGAACTTCAATGAAATGGCAGATCAGGCTGAGGAGCTCCGTTTCGTTCAAAGCCGCACAGGAAGGAGGCTGAACTATTTACCGTTAAAGTTTCAGCACCGCCTAACGGGGGCGCTGTGTTCTGCTGCTAGTTAAACGGGGAAATAAATCGGTGAATATGTGTCGTGTCGTTGTTTACATGATGCAGCGTGAATAGTTCTGTGGGCGAGTCACGTCATGATGCAAGTCAGGACAAAGGTTTGAGTCTGTTGATGTTCAGGAGGAGACCTCAGACTCTGCTGGACTCGCTGCTTTCATGTTTGGATTTCTCTCTCAGATGGAGAGGCGGTTCAGGCTCTACATACCCGCCGAAGTCTCCCTCATGTCAAGTTAAATCCACTGAAACCGTTTCATGTCAACATAAAATCAGTCTTCAACTATTCTGATAATTTATTCATACTTTTGAACCGATGATGCCACAAATCACCTGCTTCATAATATTCCAGGGGACTGGAATACCTGTTAGATTTGTAGGTAACGTATAAGAAAAGCTAATGATCTATATTCTAGGTATAAATAGCTTAAACCTGCAGCACATAAAGGATTCACGTACCAAAGGAAACCTCCCGTGTACATCTGGAGAAAAGAAATGTCAGTTTCAGTCTGAGGTCATGTTAACCCTTTCACATATCTGATGCAGAGCTCCAACCGTGTTCTGTAACCCTCAGATGCTGCAGCAGCAGTTAAAGTCTTCTAAAGAGTTGCTGTTTGTTCCATTTAAATAATTCTTGTAGACAAGAGGAGCTCTCACTGTGCAGAGGGACGACTGAGCGAGATGTGAATGTTGTTTCAAAGCCTCAAACACTGACAAACATAAACGGGAGCGTCGGTGACTGAGTGAACATCATGCTGTGTTAATGAAGACTCGTTAATGTTTACTGAGGGAATAAATCAGGAGAGTCCTCGTGTACAGGATATATAATCAACTCTGCTTTCTAACACACACAGTGAATCTCTTAATGTCTGTCGTCTGTTTTCACGTTTAAAACGGCTCCACCATCACTCTGTGTCCTCTCTCTCTTTCAGTGTGCTGTGCGTCCTTCCTCCTGAGCTCACCATGCCGATCGACATGGCGTTACCTCTGTACCTGTCCAAAGAGGAGTTTGTCTACAGGACGTCTCCTCAAACATGTAAACCTGCTCTGAGCTCGTGTCTGAGGTTTCAGCACTCTCACCGCGTGGATCCCCCCGAGCCCGAGGACAGACGATCCTCCAGGAGAGACTCCAGAAAAGTCAAGAAGCAGGTGACGTTTGCCGACCACAGAGGCCTGTCGCTCACCAGAGTGAAGATCTTCTCTCAGTTCAACGACCCCATCGACATCCCCGTGAACATCCAGGAGATGTTCAGCTCGGCTCTCTGTCTGACGGCCGAGGAGGACAAACTGGTGCTGGACTTCCCTCAGCCGTCCTCAGACTACCTGCGCTTCCGTCAGCACCTGGAGCAGAACCTGGTGTGTCTGGAGCACTGCGTGCTGAAGGAGAAGGCGTTAGCAGGAACGGTGAAGGTGAAAAACGTGTCCTTTGAGAAGTGTGTGAAGCTGCGGGTGACCTTTGACACCTGGAAGAGCCACACAGATGTGGACTGTGTGTACATGAAGGACACGTATCCCAGCTCGTACAGCGACACCTTCTCCTTCCACGTGTCTCTGCCCGAGCAGCTCCACCCTCCCGAGCGCGTCGAGTTCGCCGTCTGTTACGAGGTGGGCGGCTGTGAGTACTGGGACAGTCAGCAGGGGGACAACTACAGGATCGTCTGGTCCTCCATGAAGAAGGACCGCCAGGACGTCCGCAGCAGCCACACGGACTCCTTTGACTTTGGGATCCACTTTGACCGCTACGGCAGCCCCACTTGCTCACACGGGATTTTCCCTGATTGGTCGAGTTACGCAGGATACGAGAACAGCGGCCCGTACTACTGAGCGTGTCAGGAAGTTACCGCACTGTCTGTTTTTAACTCGTGTGGTTCTGCCGTTCATTACACACCTGCAGACTCGCACCTTTATAGCGTCTGACTGCTGAATGTTTTCTGTGTTTAAAGGTGACCTGGAGTTACCTCCTGCTGCTCAGCCCGCTGCAACAGACCACTTTATTAGACATGTTTATGTTCATCTAAGAACGACTCATTAAAATGTTCTCAGTGTTCCCAACTCATCAAATATGGCCGCTCGCCTCAGTTCAGTGATGATAAATATGCACTGTCCATTCTGAGTGTCCACTGATCCTCCTGCTGCGGCCGGTCAGCTCTGGACTTCATCATCTGTTGAGGGGTAAAGATGCTGCTTTGGGTTTAAATCAGGGCTGACATAGACACGTATGCTGTGTCACTCTCGTGTTCTGTAACTTAAAGGAAAGTAAATATTGACTTGATGTTTCACTGGGGACTCAAACCTCGGGGTCCTGGCCTCCCAAGCTGACTTTTTGATCTTCTAACTGCGTCTCCAGGATTTTACCGCTCTTCAAAACGCTGAAAGAAATGACCTGAGAGGGGAAGCGACCGTCTTCTTCTGAAGCGTTAGGCCACTGAACGAGCTGCTGGATGTGTGGAGATCTGTGACGTCTTCATGTGTCAGACCCCAAAGAAGGTTTACTGAGAAACACTTCTCTGCACCCCGAGTGTTGAAGCTGCCTGTGCTCACAGTGAGGACGCAGTCCGTGTTTGGATGACCAGTGTTTTATGGAAAGAACGATTTTGTCTTAGTCTCTAAATTAATGTGGATTTATTGGATCTTAATGCAGGAAGCAGTTGGGCTTTTTAATTTGGGCCGGCGTGTGTGTAATAAATAAAATGTTTAAACTGGTCTCTCTCACTGAGAGGCTGATATTCACTGAGTCGTGTTGTTCCTCACTGCACACTTTGAACTTTAACCTTTTGCACCTTTGATTGTAACAGACACAGATGCAATGTCTTCACGTGGGGGTGCTGTGTAAACTGTAATTCAGCGTTCTTTCATGTGTCTTTGTCAGTGCTCTGCCGTCGGGTCGAGTGTCTGAGTGAGTCGTTGTGAAGTCGTGTCAGAAAAGCTGCTCAATAAAGTCGAACATTTTAACTTGTTTTGTGCCGTTTTTACAGTTCACGCTGTTCATGTGGAAACAGACCATCTGCTGAGTTCAGTTCACGTGCAAACATTTAAATCACGCGTGATCTGGACGTTAATGAATGGTGTCTAAACTCAGCTGGTCCGCACTATCAAAGAAATGTGTTCCAGTTTGAGTTCATGATCGTGGTTCTCTCTGTGTCACTGTCGGGTCACAGGGTCAGGTTAGGGTGCAGGTGATCTCTGAGCCCATCACATGTCGTTAGCTCCGATGATTCTGGTGTGGCCAGCGGTCAGTTGTTTCAGTCCGACTATAAGGGATTGTTAGCTGAACATGCAGACGTCTGTTCCTTCACATGAATAAAGGCTAACCCTGGTCCGATGATGGGATGGCGTTCAGGACGATGTGTTCCACCTCTTCGCTGTCCTTACAGACGGTTTCTCCTGCTGATCCGCTCGAGGACGGTTCAGCTCCGACGACAAACACAAACCAGAACACTGTGTCACCTGCACGCAGATACATTTTTATGCTGATTCTGCTTATAAAGATTAGGTTAGGAGTAAATCTGTGACCTTTGACCTCTGCGGGGCCTTGGGTCCGCATAGTGAGAACAGGAGGGACAGGAGTGACAGCCCTGCAGCTGCCTCCACATTTAGACTCAAGTATGACAGAGGAGGATGCTCACATGAGAAGCTGACTGAAACACGGTTTCAGGGTCGCTGAAAGTTCAAATCAGCTTTTGATCTTAACCTTTGACTCCGTTTGTTTCTGAACGCAGATCAGTTCTTGTACAATAAGCGTGACCTCTGCCGTCAGGTCAGCCGTGCTCCTGACCTGCATGTCTCTGCTCGTACGACCCTGAGAAAGTGGGTCGCTCTGGCATGCGTGCTGCTGTGTTAGTGTTTGCTCTGCAGGTGAAACAGGTTCACTTATGTAACGGGGGAGAAGAGCAAACGCCGGGTCTTTACATCCGTCTTTAGGATCAGACCCAGGGGCTCTAATGTTCATGACAGTGATGAACTACAGGGCAGACACGGCTCGCTCTGCTGCAGTCCATTTGGACCAGAACACAAGTTTACGTCATGACGTTCTCAGAGGCACAGCACAGTGAAGTTCCACCTGTCTCAGAAGTTCTGGCTTCAGCGTCTCGAATGATTCAGACAAGATGATGATTATGACTCAGGTAACATCCCGCGTCAGCAGGCGGTTCAGCTGTTCAATTATTACTCCTTCTAATCAATCCTTTTAAAGCAGCAGAGCTTCAACCTGATTGGTCAAATGTGCAGCATCATTAAAGTTACCTGTGAAGGTGTGATGAAGCTTTTAATCAGTGAAAATACATCATGTATGTTTTCATTTAAAGTAACTGTAATACATGTGTCAGAAGTACACACGAGCGCCATCGTCTCCACCTGCTCTGACTCATCAGCGTGTCGCCCTGATGATAACAAATACAGTCATTGATAATGAGAGCGAGAGGTTCGTCGTGTGTAACAGGATGACTCCAGCTCTGCCATCCGGCAGACTGTAAAGGTTTAAACTGGACTCGTTCCTCTTCGTGTCCTGTAGATGGAGACAGTCCTCCGTCTGTGTTCATGTGATCACCAGTGTGCAGAATAACTGCAGCTGTCAGTTCATGATTATTTAACATTTCATTTAGCGCATTCAATCTTTGAGTAGATTAAATTATTAAATGATTATTGTTGTTGTCAACAGTTCTACCTGTGAGTCTGAGAATGCTTCTTTCAAGACACGTGCGTGTTTTTAACATTTATTTTGGGTTTATTTGCGGGTTTGAAGTGAACACAAACACTTTCACTTCTCCTCCTCCTCTTCCTCCTCCTCCTCCCCCTTCCACTCAGGGTGGGGAAAGGGAGGAGAAAGGGAGGGAGAGAGGGAGGAGGAGGGCTCAGAGATCTGACGCAGTGTGAGCGGCTGCTGCCTCACTTCCACTCCCCGCTCCCAGGAAGAGGCTCGGCGGCCCAGGAGGCTCACAAACACGGACATTTACCCGGGAGAGAGCTGCGAAGGTCGGTGTGCGGAGGCGATGAGGCCGCCTGTTAAGCAGAGAGCGCAGCCGCGGTTTCGGACCTCGGATCGGGGATTAAACTCGGGTCTGTAACGCGGAGGTTTGTTTTCATTGTGTGCTGGGTGGCGCAGGAGAAAAGGATGCCTCCGCGGCCACACACACTCCTGCTGCTGCCGTCGAAACGCCCCATTATTCCCCGACAGAAACTGCCTTTTGTCTCCTCTCTCACCGAGGGGTTGTTGCTCGGGAGCGCGCTGATTTCTGAAGGACACCGTCCACCATGCTGCCCGCTCCGTGTCCATGAAAACTCTCAATGAAAACAAGGAGGAGGAGGAGGGGGGGTCCGCCATGGAGGACAAGGAGAACAATCTGAAGACGGCCAGGTTGTGGAGGGATGCCGCCCTGCGCTCCAGGAAGCTTCGGAGTAACCTGCGCCAGCTCACCCTCTGCTCCAAAGACAACCAGATCATCCTGCCGGAGGACATAGCCGAGATAGAGGTGCTCAACCTGGGCAACAACTCCCTGCAGGAGCTGCCAGATGGGCTGGGATCCACCCTGAACAACCTGCGCATCCTGGTCCTCCGCAGGAACAAGTTCTCGGCTGTTCCGCGGGTGGTGTTCGAGCTGGGGCAGCTGGTGGAGCTCGACATGAGCCACAACTGTCTGAGGAGCTTCTCTGAAGGTGTGGGTCAGCTGAAGGGGCTGAAGAAGCTGTGCATCAGTCACAACAAGATCCAGAATCTGCCAGCTCAGATCGGAGCACTGCAGTTGTTGGAGGAACTCGACATCAGCTTTAATGACCTTCGAGATCTCCCCAGATCGTTCTCCAGCCTCGCCAAGCT
The DNA here is from genome assembly GCF_022749685.1 of Semicossyphus pulcher. Taxonomy (NCBI): domain Eukaryota; kingdom Metazoa; phylum Chordata; class Actinopteri; order Labriformes; family Labridae; genus Semicossyphus; species Semicossyphus pulcher. The sequence continues at coordinate 21,665,309 of NW_027211696.1, read as the reverse complement.
GCGGACTCTGGACGCAGATCACAATAAACTGAACCAGTTCCCCTCAGAGATCCTGTCTCTCAGCGAGCTGGAGGAACTCGACTGCTCTGGGAACAAGTTTGAGGCATTACCAGCAGACATCATGAAGCTGCAGTCAGTAAAAATCCTGTGGCTCAGTAGTCTGCACATGTCCACGTTACCTGACGCCTTCTGTCACCTGACCAACCTGGAGAGCCTGATGCTGGATGGGAACAACCTCACTCTGCTGCCTGCTGCCTTCGGTCGCCTGCAGAGACTCAAGATGATCAACTTGTCCTCCAATGAGTTTGAGAACTTCCCACAGGTTATTCTGAGCATCACAGGGCTGGAGGAACTTTATCTGAGCAGGAACAAACTGATTCACATTCCTGAGGAAGTAGGTCAGCTGGTGAAGCTGGCCAACCTTTGGCTGGACAACAACAGCATCACATACCTGCCTGACTCCATCGTGGAGCTGGAGAAGTTGGAGGAACTCGTCTTACAGGGTAACCAAATAGCCATACTCCCAGATAACTTTGGAAAGCTGTCCAAAGTGAACATTTGGAAGGTGAAGGACAACCCTCTCATTCAGCCTCCGTACGAGGTGTGCATGAAGGGGATCCCGTACATCGCAGCCTATCAGAAGGAGCTCGCTCACTCGCAGCTCGCCGTGAAGCCGCGGTTAAAACTGGTCCTGATGGGAATGAAGAACTCTGGGAAAACCCGGCTCAGGCAGAGCGTGGTTAGCACACAGCAGGATGCTAAAGGACTCCAGGGAAACAAAGGAATCGAAGTCACGAACTGGGTGGCCGACGCTGAACGCTGTCTCACCTTTCTAGTTTATGATCTGTCAGGGAAGCAAAACTACGACCTCATCAAACCCTTTTTTCTCTCCCCCGGTGCTCTCTACATTCTCGTTGTCAATCTCAAAGCGTATTCACCCAAAAACTTTTACGCCCACGTTGGGTATTTCCTGCACCTCCTCAGTGCCAAAGTGCCCCACGCTGTCGTGTGCTTAGTGGGCACACATGCAGACCTGTGTGGCGAGGTGGAGGTGGAGGAGAAGACTCTGGACATTCACAGACAGATCGGCCTGCAGGAGAAGATGGACATCCAGAGCCTGAGGATCCTGGCTCTGCAGGTGGACCAGGCGCTGGAGCAGGGCTTCAATGTGCGCTCCTCCAGCCCTCATGTCCTCTTTTACGGAGTCTCTGACAGGAACCTGAGGCGCAGGAAGGCACAGCTGCAGTTCATGCTGAACCACCGGCTGCAGATTCTGTCTCCTGTGTTGAGTGTCAGCTGCACCGACTCTCAGAGGAACATCCAGAGGCTGAGGGAGAAGCTCATGTCTGTCGCTGACCACAGGGACATCTTCCCCAACCTCCACCGCGTGCTGCCAAAGTCCTGGCAGATGCTGGAGGAGCTGCACTTTAAGCCCAAAGACCTGTGGCTGTCGTGGTGGGACTCGGCCCGTTTAGGGCTGCAGGCGGGGCTGACGGAGGACCGGCTGCAGAGCGCATTATGTTACCTGCACGAGAGCGGGAAGCTGCTCTACTTTGAGGACAGCCTCACCCTGAAAGAGTATGTTTTCCACAATCTTCCACGATTCATTGCAATTCTCAACGTCTTCTTCCAGCGGGATGAGTCCACGCTGCTGGACCGGCTGCTCTCAGAGGGGGAGAGGGGGAACAAAGGAAGGGTGAGTCTGGTTATAGAGGACGAGAAGGGAGAGAACCTCAGGGTGACCCACCTGCAGCACCACGTGGAGGGCTTCCTCCAGCACGGCCTTCTGCCCTCCAACGTGATCCGCCTGCTGCTGCGGCCTCTGATCCAGACGCAGCAGGACCTGCACCTCATCATGGAGCTGCTGGAGAAGATGGGGATCTGCTACTGCATCAACAAGCCCCGCAGCAAGCCTCTGAACGGAGCCACCGCTTGGTACAAGTTCCCCAGCTATGTCAGCAGCGAGGAGCCCCAGGCAGAGGCCTCGGCGGGGGGGAGCTTGCTGCCTGTGTGTCACTTCTTCTCAGTGGAGCAGCTGCACATCCAGTACAGCTTCCCTTTCCTGTTTCCTCCTGGACTGTTCGCACGCTTCAGTGTGCAGATCAACAGCCACGTGGTGCAGAGGTCAGACGGCCGACACCAGATCTTCGCCTACCGAGGAAAAGTCCCCGTGGTGATCAGCCACCAGCCCTCCAAAGGGAAGCTGCAGACGGCGACGCTGTCCATCGCCAGCCACGCCTCACTGCCCAACATCTGGACGGCGTGGCAGGCCATCACGCCGCTGGTGGAGGAGCTGAACGTGCTGCTGCAGGAGTGGCCCGGCCTGCACTACTCTGTACAAATACTGTGTTCCAAGTGCCTGAAGAGAGGGTCGCACAGCCCACACGCCTTCCCAGGTAATTACTCCATTCCTTACATCACACCTACAACTAGTGTTGAACAGTGCGTCTGCAGAAGGTTCCAGCTCTCTGTCATCAGTCTGTTTCTGAGTATCTATGTACAGACATGTGGCCTGTAGATGCAAGAATACAAAGCTGTTCTGTCATCATCTGATCTCTTCTGGGCACATCAGTCCTTTCTCTCTTCAGGGCTGAAACTATCGATGGATGAATCTGCAGATTTATGATGAATGGATTCTTTGTCAGAGTCGTGTGGAACGTTCAGCACAGTTTCTCAGTGAAACTGAAAGAGTTTTGGTTTCGATGTTTATGATGTTTTATGGACTCAGCAGGTTATATTCTGTTAAGTATGGTGTGTAGTGAAGAGGACGAGGATGCTGCTGTCATGTAGACTTGGTGATCTGCAGGTGACAGGACTGATCAGAAACCTGAGTCGACCTCAGGGATGTTTGATGTCTTTCAGTTCAGTTAAATCAGCTTCTGCAGATCTTATTGATTATATTCAGTCACACCCTGATCCTGAAAGTGTTCATCAAACATGCAGAGGATGATTCTTGTCCTGCCGGGAAGTCCAGTCAGAGGAGGAGGAGGAGGAGAAGGAGGAGGAGGAGGAGGAGGAGGAGGAGAAGGAGGAGGAGGAGGAGAAGGAGGAGGAGGAGGAGGAGGAGGAGGAGGAGGAGGAGGAACAAAGGCTGACATTAGATTAGACAGACGGGGGGGGGGGTACAGGAGATTATCCTCAGTGCTGGATGTGACATCGCGTCCTGATGCGGTGAGGTCGTCATGACAGCTTGACCTGTTTTCACTGTCTCAGAAACACAGAGCTGTGTGATGTAAAGAGATAACTCCGAGGTCAGAGGTCACTGCATCAATGTGTCTGAGTGTGACGAGCATCACCACGGCTTCACATCCAAACTGTTATTCTGTCATTAAATACTCACAGGATGAACTGAGCTGAATCCTCTGCTCCTCTCTGAGAGTCACACTGAGCTGGTTAGCTTAGCATAGCAATAACAGGAGAAACAGAGGAGCTAGCCCGAGTCTGTCTAAAGGAAACAATAATTAGTCTCACTAATGAACATGTTTAGTTTTCACATTTGTACGAAAGCTAAGTGAGAAATATCACCTGGAGGTGATGATGGACTGTTCCAGTAGAGACTGCAGGATGTGTACAGTCTTTATGCTAAGCTACGCTAGTTTTCTTCCCTTGTCATCACTTTGCATGCTAAGCTTAACTTGAATATTACCTGTGCAGACATTAGAGTGGGAGGGATTGAAACATCTGAGGCTGTTGGACAGATGTTACAGGTGGTGTGTGAGCTCCTCCTGACGGTCAGCTGATTCCTCCTGACTGATGTGAGTCTGACCGAGTCCTGAGGCGTCTCTGCTCCTGCCTGAACCTTTACAAACACTCGATGAGGATGTGAGGCCTCAGTATGTTAAACTTTGAACTGCGAACAAAATGAAACATAAATGATTCAGCGTTTGTCCTGGAAACACAGACGAGGCTTTAAAGTGTGACTGAATGATATATTGAACGAATGAACCATTAGCTCTTTGAACGCTGCTGCAGTCGCCGTGGCAGCAGAGGAACAACTGTTTTTAAATGATCGATGATTTTAAAGTGAGTCTGACTGACCTGTCTGCGGCTCTGGGTGTGATAACAGTCTGTGTGTGATCACTGCGTGACGTTTAATGAATCATTTCACGGCTGGACTCGTTTCTGCAGCCTGATAACAGAGAGAGAGAGAGGGAGCTCTTTGTGCTCGGGCGATCGACCACATCAGGAAATGCTTCAGATTTTCTCTCTCTGGGGGGCCGAATAAAGAAAACAGCTTTATCACACACTGAGTGCAGGCGGCGGGCAGGAATGTCCTCATGGAGACGAGTCGACAGAGACTTCTTTGTGTCTGCAGACTTTTACTTTGATGAGAAAGGAAGAATCCTTTCAAAATAAAGGCCTAAAAATCATGCTAAGCTAGAGGACATGTCTGTAGTCGGAGTCTCTGTGCTGGCCTGGATCATGCTGGCAGGAGTATCAATATGCCTCTAATTCAGCCTAAAGCATGGGATCAGGGGTCAGCAGGGGTCAGGTATCTGCTAACATGCTAACATGAAACCAAACTGCTACTGTGACAACAAACAACAACAACAAACCCCACACAGACTCAGAGCAGCAGAGGTGCACATATCTTGATGTTTAGCCAGAATACAGATCCTACATTTCCCATGATGCAGCTTGATACAGTATCATTAGCACTTAGCTCACTGAAGCATGTGTTGCACTGATTTCCTTTTTTTAAACCTGCTTTTATGAATGTTTTATTTTGAATGTTTCCATCCTGTCTGCTTCTTCTTCTCTGGTGTTTTCGTCGGCGTGTTTCCGATCACTTCCTGTGTCTGTCGATCAGAGCAGCGTGAGCAGGCTGCAGCTCTCTGAGTCTCTGCTGGCCTTTTATGGACATGATATTTCAGCGTGCAGCCCGTTGGGCTCCTCGGCGAGCAGACTGAACCGGCTGTGTTCAGCGCTCCGTCCTTCTCCTCCTGTGTTTACACCTTCTTTTACCTCGTCAGTCACGTGCTCTCCTCAGAGTGATCCTGTGAACACGTTCACTCAGCGTCTGTGCCGTGTGTCACTGACAGATCAGGTGAAGCCTCTCGGAGCCAGCCGGGCTCACAAATAGACTCAGAGTCCATGTTTAGTTCACTCTCCAGTGTTCTGACTCGCAGGTTGAAACGCATCTCGCTCTGTGCTCACCATCTTTCACACCTGTCTGTGTCCACGCTCATGTGAGCTGGAGGACGTGTGGTCGGAGCTGTGTGTCCTTAAATGATAACATGGTTGTAAAGAGACGTGTGAATCCTCCATCTGCTCGTGTGTGGGTCTTTAACGCTCCTGTGCGAGATGTGTCACAGGTGTGTAAAGATGGCGGTGGCCAGTTCTGCGTTGGCTCGTGTGTTCGATCAGTCCGTCCCTTTAAACGAGCTGTGCAGATGCTGCTTGCTGCAGGTGTTCAGGTGATCATTAAATGTTTCTGTGTTACAGAGTCAGTGTGCAGGTTACTTACAGCCCTGCTGTCATGATGCTTCATTGTATAGATCTCCTCCCTCCAGGTGTTCAGGTACCTTTATACACACTCCAACACCTGAGCCTGCCTGTCATGTGACAGAAACATTTAAATATCGTGCATTCACCAATCATTACAGCTGTTATTTATAGACTGTGTGTGTGTGTGCGTGTGTGTGCGTGCGTGCGTGTAGTCGTCATCCTTGCTCTCAGCGTCTCCTGTAATCCCGTCAGAGGATCAGTCAGATTACAGCAGTCACAGAGGGAGCAGACCTACCTGTCCCTCAGGTGTCTCTGGCTCCGCCCACTCCTCCCTCTGCTAACATTAGATGTACCTGCAGGTTCAGCATGTCGAGCAGGGATCAGTCTGAACACGTTTCATGGGTTCATAATCAGATATGAAATCATGTTACGGAGGTGATGTGGAGAGATAAACACAGATTACAGCTGCAGATACTTCGAGCGTCACATGACTCGTGTTTCTTGTTACCTGCAGGAGGAACACCTGAAGACTGAGAGAAACAGGGTTTCAGGTTTCTTTAAAGATGGATTAGTCATACAGCAGAGAGGTCCTCCGTATGATGAGCACCTCCTCACCCCGTCACCGTGCAGATGAACACATGACGTCATGCTGAGAGGACATGAATCACCCTGCTTCAGACTCCCAGCATGCACTGCAAACCTCTGCAGCTCATGTCACAGGCTGTCCGCGGCCTCCATCAGACTGACGCACAAATCTGTCACAGCTGATCAGATCCAGTATTGATCACATGAGAGGAGAGCGGATCAGATTTACTTATTATGTCAGAGTGTCTTTGTGTCGCTGCTGTCAGCGAGGAGTCTGACATGAGGAGGTCTGTCTGTGGAGGAGGAGCCGCCTTCTGCTCCTCCTGCAGCTGCCCTCTCCTCCTCGTCAGGTCGTCTGATTAACACATTCAGAGAGACGTAGCTCTGCACGAGGGAAGGAAACTGATACGATGATTGTTTGTTGACTCTCGCTGGTTGTTTTGTAGAGACGTCCTGCATGTCGTGGTCCGTGTGCAGCTGCTGTTACTCTAACATGTTGGCCTGCGGCGTCACGCAGTGGAAGCTTCATGTGCACAGAGTCAGGCTGAGGGCGTCTGTTTCCGTCCCGACCGTTGAAGCCGGTGTTTGGACCACCTCTTCTCATGACTCCTTCTTGTTGCTCAGTATTAAGAAGTATTAACGTCTCTACGTATTACAACTTTATTAAGCTCAGTGATAAAACACACAGAGATACACAGACAGCAGTCGGTTTTAAAATGTGGACTTTCTACTGATGAACTGTTTCAGATCCTCTCCTCACTCTGCAGAGGAGAAGCTACACGTTAGCTTAGCATGTTCCTGTTGGTGATGAGATGAAAAGCAGCAGTAATGAAGCAGATTTTTGTGATGACAGGTGAGTCATCACAAAGTGCAGGTTTATTACACCAGTGACTTTCTGATATCTGCAGCCGACAGCAGACAGGAGGGTTTGTTCCTCTGCATGTGGCAACATGTTTGTTTGTCTGAAGCTTCACCATCAGGTATGAGCCTGAGTCAGACAGGAAGTGACACATGGAGCAGATGAACAGCTGAGAGAAGTTCCCTGCATCATGCAGGTGTCTGTGTGTGTGTGTGTGTGTGTGTGTGTGTGTGTGTGTGTAATCTCATAGAGAGGATGACCGTCCTGTTACATCACCTCCTCGCAGTAAGCTGCTGTATTATCTCACACATGTGACACACAGGTCTCAGAGGATTTACTGAGCAGGTCTGTGATCATCAGCTGACCCACTCTACCTGAGCCGTGATGTCAGAGGAGAGGCTCCGCCCACGGCGGTCTGTTGTTCATAAAGAGACGTCTGTGTGATATCAGTTTGATGTCTGAATTCTGACATGTTAGCTTTAGCATGATATCCATGACAACACAAAGCAGGGCGCGTGGTCGACTTCCTGTCATAAGAGCACACTGGAGCAGAAGCAGCTTTTCTGTGTGTGTGCAGAGGTTATCTGATTCAGGCTGTTATGTTAGCTCGGTTAGCATCACAAGCTACCAAGGTGTTTTCTCCCTCCTACTTTAAAAATCACCTGCGCCATGCTAACACTGTGTGCTAACAGCTAGCGAGGACACAGTTACAGCAGCCCTCCCCGGAGTCCCCTCCATGTTTACTACCTGGTTACTACCTTCTCTTGCTTTGGTGTCTTCACTACTTCAGGACACATCCTTGTGTGTGAGACGTCTCTGACTGAGAAGGATTGAAGTTGTGCAGATGTTCAGTGTCTGATCAGCAGCTTTCTTTACACAGAATCTGTCTCTGAGTCGTCTGCCTCGGTGTCTGATGGGAAGTTTCTGTGTTAGTGGATCCATCCGTCTCCACCTGCACAGGAGCCATATTTCCTGCTAATGCTAATCCTCCTGTGTACACACTGTGTTGCTCAAACTGGATCATATTTCATGTCTCACCTGAGCCTGAAGCGACATGGGTGAGGCCCAGTCTGATTGTCCTGTTCATGTGAAACTGTTGGTAGAGGATCGTCGGCCTGCTGGTTTAAAAATACTGACAGATTAAATGTCTGTAGAGGTTTCCAGGTGTCAGCTCTGGTCCTGAGCTGCTCCTGGTCCTCTCTGGATCCTGTTTCTCTCTTACAGTTTCCATCCTCACGTGATCCGACATCAAAGTGAGGCTGTGTCGTCGCTGTCGGTCTGAAGGTTCAGCTGTTGTCCAACAACACAGAGACAGACCTGCTGATGCTTCAATGAGGTTTGCAGGTTCAGTCTTTGGACAAATATATTCTTTTAACAACTGTCCATCGTTTTGGGGTTTTTGGATCATTTTTGTCACCTTATGTTGCTACTGTTCATGTTCTGCCTCTTTGACAGACGGGTCATTTTTTAGCTTATTAGGTATCAGTGACGCCTCGTTCAAAGTGTGAGTGTGAGCACGAACTGAAAGATCTCTTTGTGCCAAACTACCTCGAGTTTGTCATTTTTTCTGTCACCATCTTGGTTTTAGGAGCAGGAAGGGACCATATTCGGACAAGAGGGCGGAGCTAGAGAGGAGCGAGGTGTCAGTTGGTGTTAGTAGTAGTGTTAGTTATAGTAATAGTGTTAGTAAGGTGCATCTTTAATTCACAGTCACAGTGTTAGTAATTGAGATGCTAATTATGGCTAGCTTAACTAAATGTACCTGCTGAAAAAATAAACATTCCTCAGAGTGTCTTTAGTACAACTGAACTCTAAACAAGATATTGATTTGGTTGCCTTGGTAGCGTTGTGTCAGTCACAGGTAGCCCCGCCCTAACCCCTCCCCTCTTCCTGGTCTGTGTGACTCTCAATGGGAGCATCAGTGACTAAATGAACATCATGCTGTGTTGAAGAAGACTTGAAACTAGAGACTGAGACCATAAAGTCATCAGGAACATGTTTACTGAGGGAATAAAGAGAGAGAGGAGAGGGGTCATTTTCTCATAGACATCTATAGGATCAGACTTCTTTAAAAACCACTTGCACATTTATCAGCAATGACTTGTTGGTGGTTGCTGGGACATTTGAACATATGGTCCAGCTGTGTGATGTTCTGGAGGACTGCTCTTTGCGCCTGCAGCTGCTGAATCACCATAAATAAGTGTGATATTTATAACTGCTGCCTCTGGGTCAGTTTCAGGGTTATATAACAGCAGACTGTGACCCCCACTGTCCACTTCCTGTTTTTAGACAGCGTGTGAAAGGAAAGAAAACCCCACAGAACTCCGGTCGATGTTTGTTTTACTCAGAAACAGAAAAAGAAAAGAGTCAAATGCAACATTAGTGAGACAGCGACCGATCACAGCTCAGCAGATCATCTCGTTACACAGCAGATGTTAGCAGCTGCAGCACACGCTCCGTTTTCAGGGAGTCCCACGGCTTTGAAGTGACAGCAGGGCAGATGTGCGCGGTGTTTCGGGGCTTTCTGAATAATAGAAATGAAAGTTTTGATTCTATTTTAGGATCAGATTAAGTTGATTGATCCTTCCTGACAGTGTCCCTCCTCCTGCTGCAGACCCCCCCTCCTCTGTTAGCATAACTCTTGAGAGGACTCGGCCGCTCTCAGGTATCTTGTTTCTGTATGTGACGGACCGGTCACAGTTATTTTGGGAGTGTTTCCTCTGCAGTGGATGTAGGCCACACATTCCTGAGGATCCCGGCTGTGTGTCATACAGCTGCTGATCGGGGGGGGATTAGGGTAATGTGCCATGTTTTTACAGACCGCTCCGGATATCTGGGTCTCTCTGTTATGCACCGACGAAGGCTGAGTCCTCGAGTCTCATCCTGTCGGCTGATTCTGCTCCATTTCACACATCCTGGATTTCATCTAGCAGGAGATCTCACACAGTCTGTTCAGAGAGAGCTCAGAGTGAAGAACGACCAACCAGAGCGCTTTTTACTGACTGTATGAGAGTGAGCACTGAAACTCAGTTACAGAAGCTTGGTGATGTAGATACAGCTCCCTGGGCTAACATGCTATCGCTGTGAGCTTCTTGACTCCCCCGACATGTCGCCCTCATCATTGTTCATCTTTTAATTCTTTTAAAAAGAGCTTTCCAAGCTAACGAGCACGCTAACTGTCAGTTACCATCCGTCAGTTGGAAACCTTGTTAGCTTGGTCGCTAACATGACAATAAGGGTCACAGTGTATTCAACGCTGTATCAGTGTGATGTCATGCTGTCTGTGTGTCTCTTATAGTTTATACTCAGTCGGACTAAACGAGCTAATGTGCTAACAGTAACTTTAACGTTGAATATTCAAAGTTAAACACGGTGGTTCAAACTGTGTTTATTTTATACACAATATTGATATGCTAACTTTTTTTATACACACAGAGACATCTCACACAAGCTAGCACAAGCTAGCACAATCTTCAGCCCTTACACTTCACCATGAGCTAACTCGCTAACCTGCTGTAAGACTTTTAAACCACAGATTGATTATATCAGAGGTTTGCTGTGTCTGATTACTGCTAGCATATTCTCCGCTAGCTAGCCTGTTAGCTGGTGTTGTGTGTTTAGCTCGTTTGAGCTGCAGCAAGTGGACGATTCTTTGATTCATTGATTCATTGATTGGCAGCAATTGAATTTGCTAACTATTATCAAGATGTTTTGTTAATGAATGAATCACTTTGTGAAGTTTTAATAGTCGTGTGAATATCCTCTGCTTCTCTGTGATGTTTTCTTGTCTTTAAACTTTGATGATCGGAAATCTTTGACTTTCTGACTGTTGGTGGACAAAATGAGGTGTTTGAAGACGTGTGTGTGTGTGCACATGTCGACACACACACACGGACACACACACACATGCTGTAAGAAGCGGGTTAAGAGTGTGTTCAGAGTGAGCAGCGTGTCGAGGCTGATCCTCTGTGTTTGAGGATTAACTCGGGCTCAGCTCATTCATTCACCTTGCTCGCAGTCTGCCAGGCTCTGATCCCTGCTCGCTGTCTGCCAGGCTCGATCCCTGCTCGCTGTCTGCCAGGCTCGATCCCTGCTCGCTGTCTGCCAGGCTCGATCCCTGCTCGCTGTCTGCCAGGCTCGATCCCTGCTCGCTGTCTGCCAGGCTCGACCCCTTGTCTTCATAGTTGTTTGGCACTGCTGTGTGGCACACGGTCACCAGATACCAGAGCTGAGGCTGTGATTGGCTGCTGAGTGATGGCTGATGTTCGTTAGTCTCAGGTTTTAGGCTGTTTGTTGGCGACCTCTCGTAGATGACGTCATCGTTACAGGAGGAAGAGCGGCACGGTCTGTTTGATGTTTTTAACTTAAAGTCACTGACGATCTTTTTTAAGTTTTGGTGCCTAAATGCAACCAAACGGTGACTCATGTTCTTAGAGAACAAACATGTGGGACGTGGAGCCCGTAGAAACTGTGAGTCTGAGGACGTGCAGGTTTTCATGCTGTGTGCGACTTTGTTTAATAATAGGGAACCTTATAGTGTCATTAGAAACAGTTCAGTCTCAATGTGGAAGCAGCAACTCTTCAACATTCATTCACAGATCACATTTATCTGCAGGTGTCTGATTTTGATTCAGTTTATGAGCTAAACCAACAAATGTTTGGGCAGTTTGCTTTATAAAGGATCAGAAGCCTGAAGCTGCACCGTGTCCAAATGTTCGCCTCCTGACTTCCGGCCAACAGTCCTTCAGTTCCTCCGCAGCTCGCTCACGTGGACAGGAAGTCAGGTCGGATGTGTCAAACAGTTACTGAATGGAGCAGAAAGAGTCTGACTTCCAAACCTCCCAGTGAGAGTTTCCTGCAGACGGGAGGAACTCTCGAGTCTGTTTCCTTTTACGGCTGAAAAGCTTCAGCAGACGAGGAGGAGGGAGGAGGGAGAGGAGGGAGGAGGGAGGAGGGAGGAGGGAGAGGAGCAGGAATGTAAACGACTCCTCTACCTGTGTGAGGAGGGGGAGGGCGCACATTCCTGCCTCTCTGTGTCAGGTTATTGTAGGTTACTGTGTGAGGAGGAGGAGACAGGCTTTGACCTAAATCGGGACACACAGCTGGATGTTTGAGCGTCAGCTGCTTCCACTAACGAGAAACACGTCTGACCAACGGCAGGAGGAGAACTCAGACGTTCTCCTGCACACAGATCGGACCTGCCGACAAACATTTGATATATTTCAATGGTCTGTTTCGCTTTGATTCATTCACTAAATTCTCTCTAATCTGAGTCGTCCTCTGACTCGTGCTCACTTCTCCCGTGAGCTCACACGTGCTCATCCTAACAGGCAGCAGGGAGGCAAACAGGACTCTGCCCTGGATTTTGACTCTCAGGCAGCAGACAACCTGCCCTAACTTCTAGGTGGGGGTTGTTGGTGTAGCTACCTGTTTAACCCTCAGCAGAGACGAGAAAAGACGAGAGGTCTCACTCCTTACCTGCTTCCATCACCGAGTCATGAGAGGTTAAGATATCCCACATATTAACATGATCATTGATCTGTGCGATTCTGTGGCATCAATACTACATGTCTGATGTACATGCTAACTAACAGATTCTTTAAATACTGTTCTTGTATTGTAATAAACATGTTGAGTTATTATTTGTTATTATTGTATGGTTATATGTTGTTCTTTTACACACAGATTTTGAGAGTATTTAATGTCCAACATGCCGAGTTGTATACTTCCATATCTTTTGTTAAGTGTGGTTAAAATGTAGTTACCGAATCAGATTTGAAAGAACTTTATTGATCCCGAGGAGACTATTGGGTCATACAGTCAGAAAAAAGTATAAGAGGCTCAATTATAGAGATTATACTCATATGTAAAATATATGCAGAAAAAATGTAAAGTAAGTATAAATATAGTCCCAGAACACTTTGATGATAATGATGATGATGATGATGATGTAAGAATAGTTTAAATGAGAAATATCAGCTGATCAAACAATATAAATACAGCCACATTAATGCCACAGAATGAACAGATCATTCTTATCATTTAGTCATGCATCAGATGTATGTTGATGTCATTAACTCATCAGACTGCATCCAGATGATGGTACACTTGTTTTAAATCTGATGAAAAATAACACATCAGTTTTCAGAGGTGGTCATGGCAATTTAGCTTCGAGTGAGATGTCTCACTTCCTTCCTCTCTCTCTGTAGAGCGCCTCACATGGACAGTAGAGCTCAGGTAGAGACAGTTTTGGCTAAATTAATCTCATGATGAAACACCTGCAGACACTACTCAGGGCTCAGAATCATGCTCCAGCTTCTCTGCATCTACAGGTAAAAACTTCTCTTCAAAGATGCTCACATGATGCTAACATCCAGGAGATGTTTTCAGAATCTAAACATGTTTTTATATGAAACATCATTTTCTGGAGCTGATGTTGGAATTAGATTAGGAGTGAGACCTCCTGCTTTCTTCTTATCTCTGTTTAGGGTTGAAATGCACAGTAGAGATCAGATAGAGACAGGTGTAGCTTGATGCAGCCCATTAGGAAACACCTGCAGACACAACTCAGGGCTCAAAAACAAGCTCCATCTCCTCTGCATTCACAGGGAAAAAATCATTAACTCAAATAAAGTACATAGTTGTTCCAGGGCTGATTAAGGAAATAATGAACAAGTGAGACCTCTCGCTTCTGTCTCATCTCTGTTAAGAGTTACATAGTGACAGTACTGATCGAGTGGTGTCTAAATGTAGCCTGTAAGGGAACACCTGCAGACAGAACTCAGGGCTGAAAACATCCCCCAACTCCTCTGCAGTTACAGTCACAGACATTATTTAGATTATACCTGTGTCTGTACCTCTGTCTGTACCTCTGTCTGTACCTCTGTCTGTACCTCTGTCTGTCTCTGTCTGTACCTGTGTCTGTACCTCTGACTGTCTCTGTCTGTACCTGTGTCTGTCTCTGTCTGTACCTCTGTCTGTCTCTGTCTGTACCTGTGTCTGTACCTCTGACTGTACCTGTGTCTGTACCTCTGACTGTACCTGTGTCTGTACCTCTGACTGTCTCTGTCTGTACCTGTGTCTGTACCTCTGACTGTCTCTGTCTGTACCTGTGTCTGTACCTCTGACTGTCTCTGTCTGTACCTCTGGTCGTCCCTCTGTCTGTACCTCTGACTGTACCTCTGACTGTCTCTGTCTGTACCTCTGTCTGTACCTCTGTCTGTACCTGTGTCTGTACCTCTGACTGTCTCTGTCTGTACCTCTGTCTGTACCTCTGACTGTCTCTGTCTGTACCTCTGTCTGTACCTCTGACTGTACCTGTGTCTGTACCTCTGACTGTCCCTCTGACTGTAGCTCTGACTGTACCTCTGACTGTACCTCTGACTGTCTCTGTCTGTACCTCTGTCTGTACCTCTGTCTGTACCTCTGACTGTCCCTCTGACTGTCTCTGTCTGTACCTCTGTCTGTACCTCTGACTGTCTCTGTCTGTACCTCTGTCTGTACCTCTGACTGTACCTGTGTCTGTACCTCTGACTGTACCTCTGACTGTACCTGTGTCTGTACCTCTGACTGTACCTCTGACTGTCTCTGTCTGTACCTCTGACTGTACCTCTGACTGTACCTGTGTCTGTACCTCTGACTGTAGCTCTGACTGTACCTCTGACTGTACCTGTGTCTGTACCTCTGACTGTTCCTCTGACTGTCTCTGTCTGTACCTGTGTCTGTACCTCTGACTGTAGCTCTGACTGTACCTCTGACTGTACCTGTGTCTGTACCTCTGACTGTTCCTCTGACTGTCTCTGTCTGTACCTGTGTCTGTACCTCTGACTGTAGCTCTGACTGTACCTCTGACTGTACCTGTGTCTGTACCTCTGACTGTCCCTCTGACTGTCTCTGTCTCTCTCCACCCCCACAAACGTCTCCAGACATGCAGAGACATCAATTCATGATCAATAACCCTAATGGTTTAAGTGCTGCAGACAGACAGAGTGTGTGAGTGAATGCTAATGCTGCTATCGCTCACTCCATCACAAACAGATCTGCTTCTGATCTCGTTAGCTTAGCGCAGAGCTAACACTCAGTCAGACGTTACTCACAGCAGCTCCTCCTGCTGTAACCTGATCTGTAATGCTGGGTCCATTAGACAGGATGATAACACGTACTGATGTGTTAGCCCGAGGGCTAATGGCTAATGGCGTCATGTTTAAGTGTTCATTCAGAGACATAAAAAGCTTCTGTACTATAGGCTGCTGTTTAAGAAGCTACACATGAAGTCATTGATGAACATGCTGTGGGCCGACAGATCGGCAAAGTTATCAGCTAGCCTTAGCTAACCGCAGCACTACCTTTGTTAGCAAGGTGTTATTATTCTAATTAGGATGCTAATTTTGGAAAAAAAACACCGGTATGTCAGTCACAGGTAGCCCCGCCCTAACCCCTCCCCTCTTCCTGGTCTGTGTGACTCTCAATGGGAGCATCAGTGACTAAATGAACATCATGCTGTGTTGAAGATGAAACTAGAGACTGAGACCATAAAGTCATCAGGAACATGTTTACTGAGGGAATACATCAGGAGAGGAGGAGGAGCATTGTTGTCGCCCCCTGCTGGACAGAGAGAACGCAGGGTTAGGACACTTCAGCATCAGAATCAGAATCAAGTCACAGACAAGGATTGGTTCACTGTTCAGACCTGGAGGCTCCGCCCTCTCTTATATTCAGTGTGTGGTCCAAACGCTGGCTCTGATGTCGTTAGCTGTTGTATTAAATATCAACAAAAACATGATGAACAGATTATTCTACAGACTCTGAATCTGGCAGGTCGCCGCACACAGCTGATCCTGACATAAAACCAAACGTCTGATTTCTTCATCCTTCACATCTGACTGAAAGTAAACACAGCCTGCTGTTAGTGAGCGTCTGCACATGAAGCACTCGACCTCACTGACTCTCTGTGCTCTGTTATTTACAGCAGGTTACAATGATGGACTCTGAAAGCAGGTCAGTGTGTGCGTGTGTGTGTGTGTGTGTGTGTGTGTGTGTGTGTGTGTGACAGATAAACCGGGATCAGACTGCTGATCACATGGAGGTATTATGATCTGTAGATGTCCTGAAAACAGAGGTATTACTGCTCCTCTGATCCACAGAGTGTACGTCCTGCTGTCTCCTCTGTGTTTCACTGACTCCGCCCTCTCTGTGTCTCTGGCAGCGTCACACACCTGATGATGAACCTGTAAGTGAAGCTTTCAGGTGATCAGAGACACTGTCAGGCTCAGAGAGGAGCCCTCATCTACACACACACACACGTGGACACTCGGCTCTGTCCTGACGATCTGTCGTGGCCTGAATGATGTTCAAAGATCTGAACACTTCTATAATAATCCGATGTTTCAGTGGTACAGAGCTCTGGTTAAACAGCTGATCTGTGTGAGGCGCTCACGCTCTACGCCCCGGGTGTGTCTGATGTCCTGCAGCAGTGACCCAGCAGAGCGAGGAGCAGATTACAGCTTTAATCTGCTTTATTTCTCTTTATATGATGAGGAGGGAGAGATGATGGAGAATATAGGCCACTTGTGTTTGAGGCTGTTTTTCCGTTTCCTGTCTGGAGGGGAAACAGGAAGTGATGCTGAATGTGTGGATGTGTTCACACAAACGCTCCATGTTTAATCTTTAACTCACGTCCACACGAAGACGTGAGCTCACGAGGACACGAGGACACGATGACGAGACAGGAACAACGTTTGGCAGCGTGCACAGGAAACTAGAAACATAACAGAGCGTGAGCGACCTGCAGGTGCGGCCCTGAGTTCAGGCTCACAGGCGGCTCTGCTCTCAGGCGTCACCCTGAAGCTTCACGGGATCTTACATGTGATCAAAGGAACATTTTCAGAACAGAAACAATCTCGATTTGTTCTGAATCATTCAGTTTGATGACACTGTGTCTGTGTGTCTGTCAAAGTTTATTAATAAAGTTCAGCAGATAAACTTTATTGATCTCACACAGGAGGAAAAGAAACTCACAGCAGCATAATGTTAAACAATGTAAAAGTAACTGCACGTTAACTTCAGTGTATTCATATGAATCTTTTACATATATAAAATACATGTATAATAAGAACATGTGTAAATAATAATAATTCTGTTGACGACTTATTGCCACTCAAAGATCAATTCATTTTCAGGAAGCCGTTTTTTTGTTCAATAAAAATTTTTCTTTTTCTTTTTTTCTGTATAAAAGCACAAAAACAACAATCAGCTGTTTGACGTCCATCAGAGTTAAACATTTCTGTCAGACACTGAGACACACCTGTGTGCCTCTGTGACGTGTCACACCTGTGGTGACGAGCTCCAGTTTTATCTGATGTCTCACAGAGGACTGAACACAGCGTTAATGACGCCTATATTATCACTCCACTGACCTGAATGTGTTTTAAATAGAGCCCCTCGGCGCCCCCTGCTGGCTCTCTCTCAGCTCTGCAGCACAGACACAGTGCAGAGTTACTGCCCTCTAGTGGACAAACAGACTGTATAACAGACGGTGCAGCAACTTTTCCTCTCCAAACGTCCCGAACAGTTAACACACAATGCACCAAAATCAGTTCACAGTGAAAAAGTGACCCTGCACAGCTGACAGTAAATAATGTTTCATTTAAGAGCCTCTGATGGTTACAAACATGACCTGCATGCTTATAAATGTAGTGACATATTAACAATCATCCTGACGTCACTGGTGTGAGACGAGAAGAACACGTTCATATACAAAGTATCTCTGGCTGTCCTGTTCTGTGTCTTACAAGAGAACCTGTTTCAGTGAAGCACATCCTGTTTGTCTTGTCTGCATGTAAACAACCTGCACTTCCTGTGTGTGTTTCAGGTGAGCTGCTGAGCCAGCCGCGGCCCGAGGGTCTCACTGAGATCATCTGTCCCAAGAACGGCTCGGAGCGGGTCAACGTGGCTCTGGTTTACCCCCCCACTCCCACCGCGCTCAGCCCCTGTCTCAAGTGATCCTGTGAGGGGCTGGAGCTCGTCTCAGAGCATCACCTGAGCCTCCACTTGTCTCACCTGTCTCAC
This sequence comes from Semicossyphus pulcher, assembly GCF_022749685.1. Taxonomy (NCBI): domain Eukaryota; kingdom Metazoa; phylum Chordata; class Actinopteri; order Labriformes; family Labridae; genus Semicossyphus; species Semicossyphus pulcher. The sequence goes on along the minus strand of NW_027211696.1, from coordinate 21,647,350 downwards.
CTGTCTCCTCTACACCTCCCTCGTCAGCCTGCTCCTCCCCCCCAGCCTGAAGTGAACCTGCAGCTGAAGGAAGCACACGGGATCACTGCCTCACATGTAAGTTCTGCACACTGTTTATAAGAAGTGGGCGTGGCCACCGTGACATCACTCATTGGTTTGTGGGTGAATGTTATGAAGCCTGAAGTTTAGCAGAGGGAGGAGCTACAGAGGAGTGAGGTGTTAGCAAACCCTTCGTTAGCAGCTAATGCTAGTGCTAGTTAGATTAGCAAGGTTCAACTGTTATATTAATTGAGATGCTACTTGGCTTCTTCCCCTCCGCACACACAGCCTGTAGTTCTTCTGGTCTTATCAGAAACACAGACATGAATACGTCACACAGTCATGTCAGATGTTTAACCGTGTGTGTTCTTGTGTTGCAGCATGTTCGGCCTGTCTCTGTCGTCATGGAGACACTGAACAGTATTTAAGGACATTGATGAGCACAAACTCCAGCCTGATCCTCACAGTAGCATCTCTTCATTTCATGGTTCAGACGTTCCTCAGTGTTTGGACAAAAACTACAAACATGTCTCCACTTTTTTACTCAGTTTGTAGCTCAAGAAGAGGAACAGTCACCTGCATCTCGTCTTCAGGACTAAAGTACAAACATGTTTTCGTGGTCCAAGTGTTCAGCTCTCTGAGATTACAAGACAAGATTCTTACTGACTGAAAAGTTCTGCAATATGTTAAAAGTTCTGTGTTGGCTGCGTGTGCAGGAGGAGCTGAGAGGAGCGGCATGGAGACGTGTTGGACTGAAGAAGAGCAACAAATATTTCCTTGTGTAAATATTTCTGTGCCTACATGTGGAGGCGAGCTGAGACGTGTCGGAGCTGTCGCTGTGTCACCAGCTGACTTTATGTCTGTAGAGATCCACAAACACCACCAGAGGTCGCTAAACCTGAGCTTTACCTGCTGCTCACCTGGCGCACTTCTCTCCTTCTAGTTTCCTCTTCGTTCAGACGAATGAATGTGAAGCTTCCACCTCCCACAAAGAAACACAGTCTACGTCAGGGGCCTTCGTCATGAGCATTTGTACTACAGCCTTTGACACCTTATGAAGGGACAGCTAGCCGCTTAGCACATGCTAGCTTTGTTTACCATGTGTATTTACTCATTATCACTGTCCCATCATCAGATATATTTCAACTAAATTAAAAAGGAAAAGAAATAAATTGGGTTTTGACTCAAAGAGTCTTTATAAACACTGGATCAGACCAATTTGCCAATAAAGGCAGCATCTGGTTAGCTTAGCTTAGCATAAAGATTGGCGACGCGGGGAAACAGCTAGCCTAGCTCCATCCAAAATTCACAAATTCCGCCTAGCAGCACCTCTGAAGCTGAACTTTTCCTCCAACACGGACGCGTTCTGATCTGATTCCTGAACATGAGAACATTTTCTGAGCGGTTTAAACGTTCATTCACAGCTGGAAGCGTAAATTAGCATGTTTTCCTTCACCTGAAAGTTTAACCACGATGACATCAGTGGGCGTTTTATATTTTCAGGATATTTATGAGAAGTTGTAAACGTGTCTGCTGACCCTGAGGCGGCGTAACAGCAGGTCCATGCACACCCACAACAACAGACACAAAGCTCTGAGCTAATAAACGCTATCCGCCATCTTGCTACGACTGTTTCCTGTGTGATGTGCAAAGGTCCACTGATGATGATGAAACAGGTTAAAACACATCAATGCACCAGCTCGACAATAAGAGCTCACGTTGTGTAAGAACACAAAGATTAACCCTTAAAGTTCCTGATTAGCTGAACCCGTACTGAAGCACGGCTAAGCTAGCAGGATGCTACGTGACACAGCTTCAGCTCCTGTGTAATAGCAGCGGGACGAGAGCAGCGTGGGCTTAAATCAGCTCTTTTTGTACAGAGGTTTGGTTCAGCATGAGATGAACTGTTAAAGTGATGATGTAAAGATATCAGATGATTTTTATGCCAAGGATGTGAGAGGTCGGTTGGATGTGTACAGATATTTATCTTCACTGCGTCCTCTGTGACATCTCATCCCAAACAGAGCGTGTAGATAACCAGAGAAGAAGAACATCAGGTGTTCGATTCACTTCCTGTTGTCTCTTGTTTTCACTGTTTAAAGAACATACTGATCTGTGTCGAGGGATTTTGTTTCTCTGATGTAAATAATATCTTTATTTTTATATGTTGACACTCGAGCTTTGACATAATTTCCAGTGCAATGTTGTGCATGGCTCACAGTGAGAGTGCACACAGGGTTTTATATGTAGCTGCTCTCAGCTTCTCACAGGACAACATGAATACCAAATAAACCAACAGCTGGCTTTAGTACCACCAACTGTGTGTCCTCTTTATTATCAGGATTAGTACACGCGTCCTCTTTGTTATCAACACAGAGATTCACCTCACAGTCGCTCCTCAGTTTGATCCAATGAATAAACGTGTTGATACGAGCGACCATCAAGAAGTACTTTACAGGCACTTTGGTTATGTAGTTTTAGGCAGATATAAAGATGATGTCATGTGTTTATTAATACATGTGTCAATAACTGGTGTAAAAACTAAGACTGCTCCTAATGACACATTATTATTAATTAGTCTGCAGATTAATAGATTCATCATGTGATGTCAGAAAACACTGAACAGATAGGCAGGCAGACAGGCTGACAGGCAGACAGACATACAGACAGACAGGCAGACAGACAGGCAGACATACAGACAGACAGGCAGGCTGACAGGTAGGCAGACAGACAGGCAGGCGGACAGACAGGCAGACATACAGACAGACAGACAGGCAGGCTGACAGGTAGACAGACAGGCTGACAGGCAGACAGGCAGACATACAGACAGACAGGCTGACAGGCAGACAGACAGGCAGACATACAGACAGACAGGCAGACAGACAGACAGGCAGGCTGACAGGTAGACAGACAGGCTGACAGGTAGACAGACAGACAGGCAGGCAGACATACAGACAGACAGACAGGCAGGCTGACAGGTAGACTGACAGGCAGACATACAGACAGGCAGACAGGCAGACATACAGACAGACAGGCAGACAGACAGACAGGCTGACAGGTAGACAGACAGGCTGACAGGTAGACAGACAGACAGGCAGGCAGGCTGACAGACAGACAGACAGACAGGCAGGCTGACAGGCAGACAGACAGGCAGACAGACAGACAGGCAGGCAGGCTGACAGACAGACAGGCAGGCAGACAGACAGGCAGATAGATGAAAAATAAATCAGTTTTTCACCTGCCGTCCAAACACGCTCACTGCACCCTGGAGGCAGCTGCTCTCAGGCCTGTTCTCCTCCTGGCCGGTAGGCGGCGGTAACCCTTACAAGAAGCAGAAGAAGAGCGGCGCAGTCCCCGGCTCTCTCTCTTCCTTCCGCGGCCTCAGAGGTAGGAGAACAGTCCCGTTTATGAAGACCAGAATCTGTCTTTAATCTCTACTTAATCTCCACCATCCTGCTTTTTTAATCGCTGTATTTTGTTAACGATTATTCAACTATTCAGACGATGGTATATTTGTGTTTATTGAGCCGTAGATTCTGTTACAAAGTGATTTTAGACATACGGCGGTTTGGTGGCTACATCATCATGTCCGCCATGTTGGCTGCGTTTGACGACGAAACTGTCTAACATTATAGCGTTTAAGCCCTTTGTTCTCTATATTATCGTATTATTATCGCGTTCCATGTCTTTTATAGTTTAAAGTAGTGTGTCAGGTCACTTCCACGATTGTCCTCGCATGTTTATTAATGTTGCAACGGAAGCTAATTTAAGCTAGTGCTAATGTAGCAGTCATGAGGAGCCTGAAACGCCCTGAGATTTAAACTAATCCGTGATATTTTGTGACCCTGCAGATATCTGAACATGGTCCGCTACTCTCTCGACCCCGAGAACCCGACTAAATGTGAGTAAAGATAGCATGTTTAACTGTCCGAGTTAGCATGTTAGCAGTGATGACTTCTTAGGACACCTTTTGGATAACCCATGAAAATAACTCAATGAAAGATCTGAGCTAACACGTGTTTTTAATATGTCATTACTGACAAACCGCTGCTTCTGCTTATTCATTATTTATGTTTTATTGCAGCATGCAAGTCGAGGGGCTCCAACCTCCGGGTTCACTTCAAGGTAAGATGTTTCTGAAGATGTTGGGCTTAAAGAAACTCTGGTTTAGCATTAAACACCACGTCCCTTAGCTGTGGACCATGAAGCACCAGCGGTCTTAATGTGATTCGATTTTATGACCGTTTTAGCTTCTTGGGCGTGTTGGTGTATTTGCTTGCTTTTGCTTGTTTCAAAGATCCACTCACCTTTAATTTCACTTCAATTAGAGTTTTTAGCAAGCGCACAAAGTTCATTGAAACTTGTGGACAGGTTTCTAATGAGCTCGTTAATAGTCTTGTTTGTTTATCGCTGTCAGAAATACACAATGTGAGCTAAGTGTCAGGTCAGACCAATTATCAACAGCTAAAGGTGTCAAATGACTGTTTCCAGACTGGTAGAGATTATCTGAACCCAACATGTTGTCAAACTCTGCCTGAGAGTTTCCACAACCAAAGTCTTACATTGAAGCTATTTACACGGTGTGTGGGAGGAGTATGTGAACATGTTCTGCTTGCTGTTATTCTGGTTTTGGCAATAAAACTGAGAAGGAAAGCAGAGTTTCCTTTTTGAATAACCGAGAGAAATCTAGTCATGAAAACCTCGGTCGGTTTGGTTCCACTGTTTTTCTGTAAGTGAACATCTTTCTCAGGTATCTTCATGTCGACTCTGCTGTCAGTTTTATCCACAAATCACTCTGCAGACGTTTTAAAGCGCTCTTTGACTCTGATGTGATCGTTATTCTGGTCGTGACGGTTTGTGGGTGTTTGTTTTTCTCACCAGAACACCCGTGAGACAGCCCAGGCCATCAAGGGCATGCACATCCGCAAGGCTAACAAGTACCTGAGGGATGTGGTCGTCAAGCACCAGTGTGTCCCCTTCCGCCGCTACAACGGTGGAGTCGGCAGGTGTGCCCAGGTAAGCTCCGACTTTAACCAATCACACGGCTGTCAGTGTGAGCTGCTGTGATGACCATCTTAGGACACCTTTGGATTCAAGATGAAACTAAGCTTTAAATCTGAGCAGCTTCTGGAGACGGACTGAGACTCTGATGATGGAACAGCACTTTATCTAACAGGATGTTTTTGGTGTTTTCAGGCCAAACAGTTCGGCTGGACGCAGGGCCGCTGGCCCAAGAAGAGCGCAGAGTTCCTCCTGCACATGCTCAAGAACGCAGAGAGCAACGCTGAGCTCAAGGTACGATTCATCACCCCTCATTTAACCGCTGTGTGGTACAGGAAGCTGTAGGACCAGTAACCTGTTTATGGTCTGTGTCAGGTGGGCGTGTTGTTGTGCTTCAGGGGGACGAGGTGTGTGCAGTTTATCTGTGTGACTCGCATGAAGGAGATCGCAGTGATGACCATTTAGGACACCTTTGTATCAACCATGAAAATAACGTTGAATCTGAGCGATCTCCTCTGTTCTGATCCGGTTCGAACTGTCGTGTTACAAATGTTTGAAACTGTTAAAATATGAAGTGAAAACTGAATGTTGTGGCCGACACTTGGAATATCCTCAGTGTGTGTTTGTGAGAAGAAAACCCAGAATGAGGACGCACAGGAATCTTTATTATATGAACGAGCTGAGTGACAGCAGCTGTACGGTTAAACGCTGTCGTCGGCGTTAACACAAGCTGCAGGCGTGTAGAAAGAAACCACTGAACTCTGTCGTGTCTGAAGAACACGTAGTTCTTCCTACAGCTCAGATGTGAGTGTCGTCTGCTCTCCAGATTAAAGTTACATATTCAGTGAGGAGTTTCTGACCCGTCTCCTGGTTCTGGTGCGTTCAGGGTCTGGACGTGGACTCTCTGGTCATCGAGCACATCCAGGTCAACAAGGCCCCTAAGATGAGGAGACGCACGTACCGCGCCCACGGCCGCATCAACCCGTACATGAGCTCTCCGTGCCACATCGAGATGATCCTGACGGAGAAGGAGCAGATCGTCCCCAAACCCGAGGAGGAGGTCGCCCAGAAGAAAAAGGTACGACCCGCTTGTATTTCTGTCCATGAACGCCTCGTGGAGCTGCGCTGATGACAGCTTAGGACACCTTTGGATGAACCATGAAAACAAACTGTTAACCCTGAGCAGCTAGCCTTCATGTCTGACCTCTGACCTTTGATCTGTGATGGCCTCATGACTCTGAGTTTGTCTCTGCAGGTTTCACAGAAGAAGCTGAAGAAGCAGAAGCTCATGGCACGAGAGTAGATCTGAATAAAGTCAACACTTGTTATTACAGTCCAGACTACGACTCCTTCATTCACCTACATGTGCATCACAACAAAGTCAGACTTTTATTTTGGAGGGATCGTGTAGGGCTGTAACTAACTGTTAAAGGGACAGTCTGGATTTTTGGACACCAAGTTGTATGAAACACTTGTTAGTAGTGTGATGGATGCAGAGCTATTAGCTCACTCACGAGTCCCGTGGTCAGAGCTCTGTCCGGTTCTGAACGTGAATAAGTCGTTCCGGTGAGACGCCGGGGTCATGACACCCAAAAGTTTGACCCTACATAAACAACACGCAGGCGATGGTGATCCGTCCCTTTAAGTGTCTCATTCTGACAGATTCAGGTTGTTAAAGATGAAGGAAAGCAGAAAACAGTCCCATGTAACACATTTGAACTCTGTACAGCTGTTTGTTCGAGTGCTACCGTTTATTAAAGGTCTGATAAAACCTCAGTCTGTTGGGATGGACAGAGGACTGATCCTTCACTGCCCTGCAGTTAAGTCTCTTATCCTGGCTCATACCTTAGCGGATGAAATCATCTGTTCATGTAGGTCTCAGCAGGTACAGGTTTAACTTGTGCTATTGATTTGATTTCTGCGGTCGAGCTCTAAAGATCGATCAGGAGCGAATCGCTTCAGTTTCTGATCCAAAACGTCACAAAGGAAATAAGAGCTTAGCTTTTCAAGTGTTGGACGTCGCTGGTTAGTGGGACTAATGAGTGAGTCAATACACGTGTGTGTTGGAGATTATTAGGCTACCCATTGTTAAGCTGCATATTATCACTTTATATTAGTGATTATATCTGTAGTTCTGTTTTCTTCTGATACGGACTGCTTTATTTTGTATTCTAATGAAGGCCCAACCGGGACAAGAGAAAATTAGCTAAAGCTATGAACTCTAACACATCAGCTTCGTGCTGTGTACTACAACGATGATAAACTACATCGTCCCAATTCAAATAAAATGCATTCAAATTAATCGGCACATAAAAGCACCATGTTTCCTCCAACGTGGGAGATGATACTGAGT
>NW_027211696.1:21612457-21634957 GCF_022749685.1 Semicossyphus pulcher | reverse complement strand
CGTTTGCAGCCTGACGTCATGACAGCGTACCTGCACCTTTAAATACTGATGGTGTTTGATAAAGCGTCCGGACATCATGAACATCTCACTGATCATCATGTTTCTGCTCTTTAAATCTTCTTCTAAAACATCTGATGCTTCTTCTCCTCTCCGTCTCATCTGAGCCGCTCGGCCAATCAGGAGGCTCTCCTAAATCTACACGGCCTACGTCAGCGTCAGGTCAGCCAATCAGGATAGAGACACCCCCCTGCTCTCTGAAAGTTTGGACTTGAGCTAATAGACAGCCGAGCAGATGATCAGCTTTTATTATCTCACAACTTGTGGACTGAGAGCGGACCGGCACGGCACGGCCCGGACTGCTTTAGAGAGACCCGGACCCGGACTGACTGCGGGGACTCACCGCTGTGTGGAGACTTTTCTTCTTGCAGAGAGAGATTCTGGATCCTGTGCTTCCTGGTTCTGAGATGGGCTTTGGGTCCAGAGCGGAGCGGGTTCTGGTTTAGCTGTAGTCCACAGGGCCCACAGACCCGCACACACCTGGTCCCGCAGCCCCGGATCCCGCACACAGGAGGTGATGTTAGCGGTGGGTCAGATGGACGGGTCCCGACAGAGCGCCTTCCTCCTCAGCACCCCCCCTTTGGCGGCTCTGCACAGCATGACGGAGATGAAGACCCCGCTGTACCCTGCCTATCCGCTCTCCTCCACCGGCCCCAACTCCTCCACCTCCCCGGCCACCACCTCGCCCAACCCGGGCGGCATGGCGGTGTCCTCCCCGGGCATCAAGAGCTCCTCAGGACTGTCCTCGGGGCTCGGCTCCCCGCAGCATTGCTCCTCCGCCACCCCGCACGGGATTAACGACATCCTGAGCCGGCCCACCGCCGCCTCTGCCGCCGCCTCCGTTGCCGTGGCCGCCGCTGCCGCCTCCTCCTCGGCGGGGATTCTGACGGGTCTGCCCCGGTTCAGCAGCCTCAGCCCGCCGCCGCCCCCCGGACTCTACTTCAGCCCCGGGGCCGCCGCGGTGGCCGTGGCCCGGTACCCGAAGCCTCTGGCGGACCTGCCAGGCAGGACGCCCATCTTCTGGCCCGGAGTGATGCAGAGCCCGCACTGGAGGGACGCCCGGTTCGCGTGTTCCCCGCGTGAGTGTGAAACAACTGATATTTACAATAAATAAAATCAGTGTTCAGGAGAAAATTTCACCGTGAAATGTTTGACATTAAATTCCTCTGTTTAATACAGAACTGTTTATTTCAGACCAGAACTCGGTGCTGCTGGACAAAGACGGGAAGCGGAAGCACACGCGGCCCACCTTCTCCGGGCAGCAGATCTTCGCGCTGGAAAAAACGTTTGAACAAACTAAATACCTGGCGGGACCGGAGCGCGCGCGGCTGGCGTACAGCCTGGGCATGACGGAGAGCCAGGTCAAGGTAATTAAAAACACAAAGGAATAATTTCTATAAAATATTAAAATATTAAAATATAGGCTTCAATACTTTCTGTTTACTTTCCACCTGTTTTTAAATGTTCAGACTTTTTCAAGGCTTTTTGTTAAAATTCAAATGAATTGATTTTTGGAGATAAAGATATTTAAACATGAATTTATTGATTATATTTGGAGAGTTTTGTTAAATGTTTTCCTGTGTTATTTTATTCAGGTAACACGTCATTAATACAACAGGCCCGAGCTTCATATGAACATAACGCTTCGTGTTAATCTGTCTATTTTGCGCCTTTAGTTTGGCTCATTTCTGTCTGAGATATTTTCCATAATTCAGGTTTAATTTTTATCATATTGAAATAATTCTCACTCTATTTATTTATATTAAGACTATTTTCCCGCGTTAATTTCTGCAGCATAAAATACAAAATGAAAGCTTTTTATTGATCTGAAATCCGCAGTTTAGTGATCAGTGTGTACTGGCCTGTTCTCTGTCCGTCTTACAGTTTGGCTCACATTTAACATTTAACACTTTAAAAACAGAAACATATCTGAAGGCTTTGTTCCGCGCGCTGTCTGCTGCAGCTCCGCGCGCTCTGCATGTCATACATCTCTGTTTTTATTTACACCTCAGCCTGAATCTGCTCCGTATGAAACCACATAACTTCTATAACTTGAATCAGACTTTGACCCGTGTTAAATCTGACCCGGGACATGTGTCTCGTGCAGGTGTGGTTCCAGAACCGGAGGACGAAGTGGCGGAAGAAGCACGCGGCGGAGATGGCGACGGCCAAGAAGAAGCAGGACTCAGAGACGGAGCGTCTGAAGGGGACGTCGGACAACGAGGACGAGGACGACGACTACAACAAACCTCTGGACCCGAACTCTGACGACGAGAAGATCACACAGCTGCTGAAGAAGCACAAACCGGGCCCGGGCCCGGTGCTGCTGCTGCACGGCTCGGAGAACGACAGCTCCTAACTTTCTATCTCTCTGTGGGACAAAATGAGGAGACTTTTTCTGTTTCCGGTGTTTCTGCCGGAGCTGCAGGCCGGACTCACGAGGAGCCGAACCCTGGACTCTCTGCGGCCCGGACCCGGACTGACAGGCGGACCGGAGCGGACCGGAGCGGACCGGGTTAGAGTGTAAATAAAGCCGTGAGTTGTGAGAAAAGATCCGCTGTGAATAATTTCTGTGTTTTTGTACAGACGCACTGCTCCCAGATCTGCTCACTTTATTTTCACGAACAACACGTTTCTCCTGCTTCTTCAGCGGGTCCGTGAAGGCCTCCTGTTTCACACCTCAGATTAGGAGGAGCCCGTGAACGCACCACACGCACCTGTACAGACGTGTTTTATTTATATGTTCTGCAGCTGTGTACCTGGCAGGTTAATGTATGCACTTTTATTTAATAAAACTACAATGTTTCATTCTCGTTTCACACCGGAAATGGTCATTAATGACACGTGCTCTAATTAATTAATGACGCAACTCATTAATCAATTAATGACGGACCATTAATCATCCAATCATCTCATCAATATTCATCAGTTTACCCGTTTAGACTTCCGCTGCGATGCTGCCCTCACACACACTTATAATTATTATTATTATTATTATTGTAACTATTAGTATCATTATCATCATCATTATTATTGTTATTGTTATTATTAGTGTTAATAATATGAAACTATTTTATTTTAAAACGTTTCTTTTTAAGAATAAATTCAAAGTAGTCTAAAAAGTTTCTGAGACGTTTTTAAAAAATCGGAAAAGTGTTTTTAATGAAGAAATAAAAGTTTGTGTAAAAGGTGAAAATGCGGCTGTGATTTCAGCTCATCTGAAAATGTTTCAATAAATAACATTTAAATAAAAACGTCTGAAGCTTCAGCTCGTTTCCGTCAGGTGTTGATCTCATGTTAATCCGGATCATCAGACAGAAACCGAACGAAAAAAACGCGTTTATAAACGAAGAAGAACGTTCGGATTATTTCGGTTTGTTCCCGCAGCGGGCAGCGGCAGCTCGGTGTGTCCGCTCCTCTGCTCCTCTGCGCGGCTGTGATGTTCTCCGTCTGCAGCCTCAGTCACCGGAGGAGTCTCACACTGACGACACACGGAGGCGTGTAACGCTGGTTTACTGACTTTAGCCTCCAACAAACGAATTCATTATTATAATAACGACGTTATTTATTATTATTATTATTAGACTTAATTACGAAAGGAAGCATGCAGCGAGAACAGATGATTTATACAGATGAAACCGCTGAACAGGTACAAAGAGCTCACGTGAGTTTACATGCAGCACCTTTATAATGTAATATACAATTATATAAATACAAACACATCAGGATGATATCTCAGTCCTTCAAACAAAAATTAAAAATATTTAGTTTATCAATGAAACCTGTTTTAAACCGAACATGATGTAAAACACAAACGAAACATAAATATTACACCTCATAATGAAATACATCAAGTTTCATGTTTTATATGAATGAATTAAAATGAATGAATTAAAAAACAATTTCTTTGTGTTTCAAATGTTTTTTAGCCTTTAAACATTAAAGTAATATTTGATTTAACACAGAGGTCGTTTTGTCAAACATCAAAATATAACATTGTATAATATATAAATACAATAAAACATCGTCTCAACATGAGGTTCATAAACGGATCAAAGTCTGAGTTGTTTTTCTCTCAGCAGAATGATGAAATGTTTGTCAGTCTTCAGACGTGTTTGATGTTCTTTCGTTCCTTTGATCTCAACACAAACTGAAAACATTCTCTGTGGTTGATTAAGACGTCATCACTTCGTTGTGTTAGAGCTGACATGTCAGTTAAGCATTGAATCCTTCAGCATTTATCTTTTAATCACGCTCATGAAAAACAAAGTGCATGTAGAGACTCGGAGGGAAACTCTTCTTCTCTGGTTAGAATTCCAGTAGACACAGCGAGGGCGGGTTCTTCTTCTGTGGTCTTTGAAATGATTGTTGCAGATTTTCCGATTAACGGAGCTCAAACTGCAGGGTTTTAATCTGTCCCCTCAGACTGATCGCGCGGCCCCCCACAGGGTCCTGCCCCTCAGGCTGGGAACCTCTGAACGCTAACAGGAGAAAACTAAACTGTAAAAAACATGTGAAATATTTAGTTTAAATTAGTCTTTTATCGCTTTGATCAACACGTTTGTTGATTGATCGATCGTTTGACTGAAGAATGATCTTTATTCACATTTCTCTTTTCAAAGACCAAACGAGGAATCTAAAGTTTCAGACTAAAACAACGTTCAGCACAAAGGTCCAAAGAGCTGCTGACTTTCTGTTTCTGTCTGCTGTAACCTCAAGGAGGCGTTCAAAGACTCACACACTTCATTCACACCTGATAAAAAACGTACAGTTCTTGAATATTGAAGTGTCATCAATATGAAAAAAATCATACTTTAATATTTCCTTCTTCTCATCTACATCTCAGATTCACGCGTGGAATAGAAAGTAATGAACTTATCAATGCATCAATTATTCAACAATAATATTACACAACAATAAAATGATTCTGCATGATGAGTATTTTTATTTCTACTCATTTAAATACTTTAATTTACTTATTTTATTTAAACATCACAATATAAACAACTATTACAACAACATCATAAAAATGAACGCGACAGACATCCTGTGAACACGGTGCAACACGAGTGAGAGAGTGAATCCAGGTTTTATTTGGTTCATGCTTCAGTCAGAGATCGGAACATGTGAGAGAGGAGTCAATACATTCAGATGATAAAACAAATAAACAACCATCGTTTTTCTGTCATGTTTTATTCTTACGTCAGACTCTTAGAACATCTCACAGTCAGATAAACAAGAAACATGAAGACGTCACCTTTAACGACGTGTTTTACAAAATGAACAAAAGACAAAAATGTTTGGAAACCTCCGGACTCCACCTGCAGTCCCAACATGTCACACGGTGCCTTCATAACACCTGTGTTTCTCTTAGCTCAAACGAACCAGCAGAAAGACTCGCGTCAGGAGCGAGCAGACGACGACGGTCGACGACGACGAGTCACAAAGATTCAAACACACGGACATCAAATTCATCTCATGACACTGAATTCAGTCAACAGATTTTATTATTATTATTTATTGTTAATATGAGACGTGGTTCATACTTACAGGAGCTGGAAAAAATGGCAGACACAGAATCATAAGCTGCTTTACACTACAGGAACTTTCCTCTGGGTACCAGGAACCTTTGGAAGAACTCATCGCTGCTCATGAACGACTTTCACTGGAATGAAAGCTTCCTCTAGTTTAATGTTTTCTATCTTTCTTAGTATTCAACCAATAAGAAATGTTCAGTGCTGCCAGTCCCACACTTAAAGTGCCAGCACTCAGAAAGTACCACCTCCCCAAGCAGTGGAAACACAGAGTACCTCCTAAAGTTCCTCACGCCTCGGTAAAGTTCCTGTGGTGAAAATGCAGCTAATGTGTTCATCGTGCTCCGGCACATCGACAGTTACAGAAAAATCTGACCACAGAGGCACCGACATAAAGTCCAGGTCCGACAGAGCATTTATACTGAGGAGAAAACCCAGCAGGAACTAAAAACAGACGGTAAGGTGCGGCTTGATAAAGTGTCACTGCTGTTGTGCAGTTGTATGCAAAAGTGACGTATAAAAACAGACGCTGTTTTTTCAGTGAACTACTTAAAACGAGGGGCTCAGGGAACCTTCCTTGAAAACCAGTTCCTGGGACTAAACGTTCAGTTTACTGTCGGTGTAAACGTGACATCTGACAGTGAAACACTGTTTCCTGTTTCCATGTTAGCGATAGTGTCACGTTGTTTAATCTCAGAGTTAACGGTGATGTTTGACACCGTCAGGCTGCAGGTGGAGTTAACAAGCTCTCTGTTCTCTACAGCTGTGATGGAACATCACTTTTTGTGTTCCAGGTGTGCTGAACAAGCTTCCCTCATACCCCCCCAACCTGGCCCTCAGGGACCCACTGCAGCATCTGTTCACTCACTTCCTGTGCCAGCCTGAGCTCGTTTTACACCCACTGATACTGTATGCCAATACACATCAGAGCTCACCACACCATCAGAGACAAGACTGATTATTTCTATATAGTTATTTTAAATGCCTGAGCCTGCTGGCACTGACGCATGTACAGGTCAAAATCAGCAAAGAGAGAAGAGGTACGGCTCTGTCCACAGGGGGCGCCAAAATCAACACAACCCCAAAGTTCCTCACAGCAGCTTTAAGTTCAGCGACTGAACTAGCTGAGGGGACACCTAGCTAGCAGCTCCCACCTGTCACTCAGAGAGGCCACGCCCCTAATGAGCCTTAATATAATGTAAACAGGTGAGCTGTATAAAGATTCTCCCCGTACAGTTGTCATGAAGAGAGAAATGAGCTATAGAGACCCAAACTGTTTTTTGTACCAGGCTGTAAACATGTTTATTTCTGCTGCAAAGTTTAACATGGGGCTCTATGGGGACTGACTCACTGCTGGAGACAGCCTCAAGTGGACACCAGAGGAACTGCAGGTGTTGAGACGTGAGTGTTGGTCTTCCTCTCAGCCCTGGAGGTTTCAGCTTGTCAGATGAGATCAAACAAAATAAAGCAGCTTCATTCTTGTTGTTTGCACAGGTTTCTTAAAAGCAGCACAGTTAGATCAGAAGGCTTTTATTTTGAAGTGCGTATGAAGGGCTAACGTGTAAATGTGACTGTTATCAGTGTGAGAAACAGGCTCAGATTAGCAGCTTCAGCCCATCAGGTGAATATAATCTGCAGTGATAGAATCCCACCTGTCGGCCTGCAGCTCTACCTGTTGACTCCCACTAAACCTCCTCCTGTTTGCTGCGTGACTAATGTGTTAGCGTTAGCCGCCTTTATAAAGAGCCCATTGACAGGCTCTCAGTTGACCATGTAGTACAAGAGATTACACACAAGGACATGTGTCGGGGGGGTCTTATCTGTGTGTAACCCGCCTGCAGGCCTGAGATAAGGAGCGCCGGGGGAGCCTCCATTATGAGGAGCGAACACAGCAGCAGCTCCTCTTCCTGCTTTAAACACACCTTCATGCTTCAGTGGAAGCATTGTGCACCGCGGGCCCTGAACGCACCACGCTCTGACAGAGTGTAATTCATTCCTCACTCAGAGCGATAATCAGCGGCCCGCTGGGTGAGGGAATAAAGTCTCTGCTAATTGCTCTGTCTGCCTGAGCAACTTAACGACAACTTACATGAAGGATGAGGTGGATCCAGCAGGGAGGTGTGTGTGTGTGTGTGTGTGTGTGTGTGTACAGGTGTAGCAGCTCACCTGCAGGCTGAACACTCCTGAGCGTGGATGGTCTGATGGAGGAGATAGAATGTGTTATGAGCTCAGGTGAAGTATTTATTCAGAGATAATCTCCTTTAATGATGTTCACCTCTCTGCCTGTGTCACAGAGCGGCTGGATTATGAACAGGTGTCCTCACAAACAGGAACAACATGAGGAGATAATCCCAGGCAGGGTGCATGATGGGATCTCTGCTCCGCTAACAGAACAGCTGTTTTACATCTCTCTGTATCCCTGCAGTCACTCGAGTTCTCCTCGAGCTTTGAGTCGTGATGTGGAAACAACATGAACGCTGTGAAGACGATGTGTTTCTTTTGATGCTCAGAACTCTTCTAGGTCTCTCTCTGTGGACGGCCACTAACACTTACAACTCAGAAGGCATAATGATCATACCGGCCACATTACAAAGTGAGAATCAGGCGTTTAGAGCAAGGTGTGGAAAGCAAAGAGGATCAGTTACTCCTGTTAGCAGTCAGAATGTCAGCAACATAATTGAAGCAGTTATTTGAAGGCTAAAGAGCTGCATAATGCTGCTTTAATGTACTCGCTGAATGGATAAATAGTCCGACCACAACCTGAAGCTCAAACTGAAGAGAAACAAAGATGGCTACCTCCTCAATGTCACCAAAAAGAGAAAAAGGCATGTTACTTCCTGCAAATCTGATACAAACAGAAAGTAAGAGGAAATGAAGTGAGTTCATTCTGTTAGTTTGTTTTAAATAGTAAGATCACACAAACTAACAGATCAGACGGAAGCTCCTGTCCTGTGAGCTTAAATCAGTGTTTTTCTGAATGGAGTCTGGTGTGTGTGCAGAGAGCGATGTAACGTCTGTGTGTGGTTAAAACAATCATCTTCCTCTGTAACAAAAAGGTCTATCTCTGTAGGGATCCTTTCTGTCATGTTGTCACACACTTAGAATAACAATCTGAGCCTGTCAGTGGAAACAACAAGAACTTTTAGTGGACGACCTTTGACCCATCAAGGATTATGTTGCAGCCATTACAGCCTGTTTCACGGCTGCAGGATGAACACATCTACTGGAGACATTTAAACACTCTGTTAGTCATTTAGAGCCAAATATGTAAAATAGGACCCAGGTTAGAAACACCAGAATGACCCTCTATTGTCTCAGAATAAAGACAAACTGTTGTGATTAATTATGAGGCGGGGGTCGGTCGTGGCCTCCTGCAGGATGTTGGATCCTGTTATTCCTCCTGCTCTATGACTGAGGAGGGGTGTGGGGGGTTCGGGGCTAAGTAATGACAAAATGAGCACCTTCAGTAGACTCTGGCAATGAAAAACCCTGCCCTCATCACCCGAGTCTTTTGTTCAGGATTTTATTAGCACTAGCCACGCTAAAATAACCTGTTAACACGTATCATAGTGCAGCAATAATAACCTCCTCAATCATATTTTAAAAGTCACGTCATGCGGCCGCAGTAATTCATCTCTATGCAAATACGTGTCTGTCAGCCGGCAGAGTGCTGCTGCAGCCTTTTATTAAAATGCATCAGGACGTATAAAACACGAGCCGCGCTGCACAAGAATTATAGCAACTATTAGGCTAACATATGGACAGCATGCACTCTGCAAATAAAACGCCACAGATAAAGTGGCAGGGTCAGGGAGGGGGGCAGACACTTAGGAAATGGCACTGCAGTAATAGATGGTGCCCAGAGCTGGAATCAAAGCCTGATTAGACTTCATTTGGGAGGGGGCTCCCCGCTCGACCCCCCCGCCTGGCATTAAAGCCATCACAGAGTGTCTCAGTGTCATAAAGAGAGGACAGTAAAAGGTAATAAAGAGCATCAGGCCTTTAATGAAATTAAAACAATGGAGACGAGCTGTGTACTGAGTATACACTGAGACTATATACTGCATTATCATGTGTTTATTATACACATTATCATGTGTTTATTATACTGCATTATCATGTGTTTATTATACACATTATCATGTGTTTATTATACTGCATTATCATGTGTTTATTATACACATTATCATGTGTTTATTATACTGCATTATCATGTGTTTATTATACACATTATCATGTGTTTGTTATACTGCATTATCATGTGTTTATTATACACATTATCATGTGTTTGTTATACACATTATCATGTGTTTATTATACTGCATTATCATGTGTTTATTATACACATTATCATGTGTTTGTTATACTGCATTATCATGTGTTTATTATACACATTATCATGTGTTTATTATACTGCATTATCATGTGTTTATTAAACTGCATTATCATGTGTTTGTTATACTGCATTATCATGTGTTTATTATACACATTATCATGTGTTTCGTATACTGCATTATCATGTGTTTATTATACACATTATCATGTGTTTATTATACACATTATCATGTGTTTCTTATACTGCATTATCATGTGTTTATTATACACATTATCATGTGTTTATTATACACATTATCATGTGTTTTTTAAACTGCATTATCATGTGTTTATTATACTGCATTTTCATGTGTTTATTATACACATTATCATGTGTTTATTTTACTGCATTATCATTTGTTTATTTTACTGCATTATCATGTGTTTTTTATACACATTATAATGTGTTTATTTTACACATTATCATGTGTTATTTTACTGCATTATCATGTGTTTATTTTACTGCATTATCATTTGTTTATTTTACTGCATTGTCATGTGTTTTTTATACACATTATAATGTGTTTATTATACTGCATTATCATGTGTTTATTATAAACATTATCATGTGTTTATTATACATATTATCATATGTTTATTATACTGCATTATCATGCTGTGTTAAGCATTATTTGTTCAGGACTATTTTCAGTGGCGGATGAATTCACATCTTTCTAGCTTTTAAATGGAGGAGTTGGCCTGCACTCTATCGTTTTTGTTGCTGTTGTGACTTCCTGTGTGTCTTTATTTATTTGTGATATGTATGATTTTTATTCTTTGGTCCATCTCAAAATCTTTTGTCTTTCTGTTGTGAAATAAAAATGTTAACCCTTGTTAAAAGGTCTCCACCCCACCTGCAGCACTACACCTGATCAAACCACTCCCCTAACATTGTAAAGCCTGCCGTCAGACCTGACATTCCCTCTTCACACCAAACTGAGAAGAACGAACTTGTTTAGCTGATGAACCATGCATTATTTGAAATATATAAGTCTTTGTTTTACGTTTACTTTGTTAGATTACCTTTGCACTTACCCTGTTTACTGAAGAGAGAAATCCCAAAGAGGACGCATTAATGATGTAAGTTTAATACACCAAATTCAGAAGCTACATTATTTTTTGTTTAACATGATTTATTAAGGTCTGTAATATTTCCTTTTGTCATTCTTTGTACATAAAATCATCCAAATCCAACAAACCTGTTAACCTGCATTTTTACCGTTTAAACTGTACTGGATCCAGTGTTTAAATGTGCACACATCACATGTTTCCTGAACCATTGACAGCAATATCAAGCAATAACATCATAGCTTTTTCAGCCCTACAAATATGAGAGCAGTACAAAGTGAGGGCCCTCTGTGGTATGTGGAGCCCTCCCTGTAGAACTGCACATAGAGACGTCAGGCACTGATGACCCCCCCTCCTGATTATCTGCCGTTTGACGGTTTATCAAAGTCAGAGGATCCTGTCACGCTCGTGTGAACGGAGGATTTCTCTCCTTTATGGACTCATTAATTTCCCCTGGATCATTAGCCTCCACACACACACACACACACACACACACACACACACACACACACACACACACACGGCTCTGTTTTGACGAATGCAGCTGGTTGAATTATAAACACAATGTTCCTCCCCTGAACACATCACATGATAAACAGACACCCCCATCATATCACCCAAGTGTGTGTGTGTGTGTGTGTGTGTAACCATTACAGAGGGGAGAATCAGTGACTGCAGACGTCTGAGACCATCGATGAGGAAACAACATTAAATGTGACGCTCAGAGAGGAGCGATGAAGAGCAGAGCGTCATCAGTCACACGTCTGTGCAGGAAACATGATGATGATGAAGAAGTGACTTTAAGAGGCATTATGGGAAAAGGTGAACACGTTAAACTGTGTCTTTGGGTTCTTCTGCTTTAAACAGATGGATCACTTTCAAATATAACTGTCTGCCTGCTGCTTTATTTGGTTGATGAGTCAAACAGAGTAACGTATGTATACAGTAAACATAACAGAGCATGACAGGAAAACTGTAAAATAAAGTTTAAGGTTCAGGACTTGATCATATTAGCTGAAAATTAAACAGCATCGTTAATTACTTTGAAATAAAACACAGAGCTTTCCACAGATGACTTTAAATGTTTTATAGAAAAGAGACAGTTGAACAGATGTAAAACGGGTGAACATGGTGGAAGTTATAGAGACGGACTGATTGTGTGATTAGGTGTGATTACTTTCCTCCATGTTGGACTCAAAGGTCAACTCTCTCACTTTGCAAGTTCAAAGTTCACAACAGTTGAACCTGAATAATTAGCTCAGATTACCTTCAGCCCTGCGAGCTAAATCCATTGATCATGCTGATTTCATGGAAAAACTAATTTTGCCTGAGATTCTTCTTCCTTCTTAGAGTTAAATGCTGATGTCACTGAGTTTTTACAGCTTAAATATGAAATTAACTGTGCAGATTTATTGTCCTTAGCATCCCAAAGCAGTGTGAAGATCTGTGAACGAATTTCCAGCAAAGCAACTGTCAGTTAGCTGTCATGAACTCATATTTAATAATCATGTTTAATATTTAATTAAGCTCTACAACTAAAAGATAAACGAAATAAAAACACAATAAACACTCACCCAAGGTGAGGGACTAAAACTGAAAAAAACAATACAAATGTTGACATGAAGCTCAGATGTGACTGACAGAGGAATAACTCTAACTATAGTACTATAGTTGTAACTATAATAAAAATACAGAATGCACCTTTTGCTATTTCAACACTTGGATCTTTTAATTGGTCGTGGTGGTCGGTGTGACACCTGTGTGATTGACAGCAGGTGAGGAAGAGGAGCAGAGAGGGGGGAGGGAGAGGCTCACTTCTAAACATCTGTTTTTTTAACGGGAAGTTCTGTGTTTGTTTTTTGCGCAGCAGTGACGCCCGCTTGTACATGTTTGTTAGCCACTAAGCTAGCGACAGAGTCAGGATGCTAACTGCTTTGCTAGGCTGCTAATTAAGTGTACCGGAAGCATCGGCTAGCAGCAGTTAGCAGCAGTTAGCTTGTTGACACTTAGTGAACCACAGACTGGAGTGTGCCTGGACCCGGACCAACACGGATTTAAGAACTGTGAGAGTCCTCTGATGAAGACTGGTGATGGACTCTTCTGGGATTTACAAGATATAACAGTTAGCGCCCCTGCGGACCGGAAGTTGCCACCTGCTAATCTCCGGACTGAAACTGTAAGTTCAACATGTATTTCTTTACTAAGGCTCTGTGTTAAACTGTTTTACTGTCTGACAGAGTCAGAGCGCGTTATCTGTAAAAGTACTGGAACATGTTGTGAGGTGAAGTTTGTCATTTTAACGGACTATTAAAGGCAGAAATGTGACAGTATGTATATTTCATGTGAACATTATCCTGACCACAGTAAGTGCGATTTAAGGCATGTTCCACATCATCATCAAAACAAGCTTAGAAATCTTACACTGGACTTTCCCGGACACACATCTTTTTGTGGACATCTGTGTGGACCATGATTAGGAGGCTCTTAATCATATTTACACCTGCATGAAAAGAATGTAATGTAAGGACTACACAGGTTTAATAACAGTCAGATGTAGTCTATTCTCGTGTGCTTTTGGTCTGGGTTATGTCTTTAACTTGTCCATATGCGTCTCGTTTTAGGCTATAGTTTGCTCTGAGTTTCTGGTGTGTTTTTATTGATAATTTGCTGCAAACCCCGCCCCTTTTTACATGATCGTGCTCATGGTGAGATCAGGAAACTCTGGGCTGAATTACTTAGCTAATCTCCAAAGTCACGTGATCACTTTGTTGGGTTTGGTGAAGCCAGATAACCTCAAGATCTCCCGGATCTGTTGAGCTCACTTCCGAGTGAGTTCTGCAGTCCAGTTATAATTTGATATTTTAAAGGGATGTCATTTTCATTGTTTTGTTTTCAAATTGTGTTGTTATTTATTCGGATGGCATAAAACTGAGTTCTATATGAAACATCAGTAAATAGCTATTTCTCTTCATAAGTGAGTCGCGGGTTGGTGTGGCCCTGTTTTACTGTCTGATTCATTGATCGGGGGGCCGTGTGTGTGCTTTCTGTGCTTTCTGATCGAGAAGAAAACTGTAGCAAAACACCAGGTTTGTCTTTTTAAATACAACAGAAAACTTGTTTTAGTGTCGTTTGGAGGACTGCACCTGTACTCCTGACACCTTGTCATGACTCAGACGGAGCTCCTGATGGTCACAGTGAGTGTGAGGAAGCGTATCGATATGTAAACCTGTCTGTTCTCTGGGCGGGTCTGTCCGCTGACCTTGTCGTCTCCTCTGCTCGGCGCTCAGCTGATCCGACCTGCCGGCCTGCTGTTTGGTTTATTGACTGACCGCAGACACGCTGCTGCTCCTCCATTGGCCTAAATGGGTTTTCATTTTTTATTGGCAGGCGGCTGACGGGACGTTCTGTCCAGGCTCTTTACTCTTTAACAGCTCGGGGATCAAACCGTGTTTTACTGGCTCCTGTAAAGTCAAACAAAAGGAAATAAAATGAAAAGGCGGCTGAGCTCAGCAGGAAGGAGTGAAGGATTCAGAGGAAAGTGTGTATCTGTGGCGCTTCCTCGTGCTCGTTAAAGTAATTAGAGAACAAGGCAAACAGTGCTGTTTGTTTGCTGTGATGGAGCGGCTCACACAGGTTACATGTACATGTATAAGGGAAGTTAATGCAGGAAGTCCACGTTTCCAAATAAAACCCTGAAAAGAATGTGAGGTCTCCACTGTGGAGGAATCAACGCACCTTTAATGCTCAACATCTCTGAAAACATGGCAGTGACGTCTGACTGTTGCTAACTAGCTCATTAGCAGCTAATGAATTAGCCACGGCACACAGTGTTTAGCTTTGATAACGTAGTGTTTGCTAACCTCTCACTCCTCTCCAGCTCCGCCCTCTCGTCCATATATGGTCACTTCTGGCTCCTAACAAAACAAGATGGCGGCTCCTAAAAGCACTGTGCTTCTTCCCCTTCTTATAAACAGTCTGTGATTGTTACACCTGTGAGAAGAGTTCACCTGTGGGTCAGATCAGAGCAGAGCCACAGAGGATCACACGGTGACCCCAGCTGGACCGCGTCCTGGCCCCGCCCCCTCAGAGCTCCTGCAGTATTTCCCCGTCTGACAGACATCCCGACGAAGAATAAGTCCATGAAGAAGAGAGGAGGGAGAGACAGTAACCTGCTGAACCTCTCCTCATCGATTATGGAGATCTCTCCGCGCTGACCCGGCCCGTTATGAGTCTTAAGTATTGATTAAAGACGCACAGGAAAATACTTTGGCAGTTAAATCAGACGCTCATTCGATTAGCCCCGCCCCCTCCCCCTCCTCGCCGCCGCTCAGAATCAGCCGCCGTTTAAAAGGATTTCATCTTAGTGTAGAAATTAAATTAACTCTGCTGCAATGTTAATGTGGAGCGACCCTGGCTGGGTGGATGACCTCTGACCTTTGACCCGGGGGGCGTCTGGTCATGAGGAGAGTAAAAGGAGGTGCAGACCCCCCAGCACTTACGCCACCCCCCCACCCCCCCCGATTGTGCACAGACACATCTGATCCTCAGCGATCGATCCGCCCTCTGACTTCATCTCGGCTCATAAGAAGGCGAGGTGATGTCAGCGGCGGGCGGGGGGAGTTCACTCTGAGCTCACAGGTTATCCGGAAACTTCCATCAACACATGAACATATTGATAAACCTGTGAGGAGGATGTCCGTCAGCCTCTGCAGCTGCTTTTAATGGATGTAAGTGATCACCGCACTCTGCAGGACCCATCAGTGTGACTCATCATAAACCTGCAAATCAGACGTGTCAGTCTGCAGAGCGCTGACACACGAGTGCACCGAGCACCAGGACAATCAGCCGGGTTCCTGAGCAGATGTTTCTGCACACAGTGAGGTGTTTTCTGTTGGCTGCAGTGTGTATCCTCTCCGGCTCAGCCTTCCTCTTGGATGTTGCTTGTTGTGTGCTGTCAGAGTCTCCTTAACACAGCAGAGTTAGAACATCAAGGCCGAGAGAAACCTCTTGAGAAGACTCTTGTACGGCTCAGAGCTGATGAATTAAAGAGAATTCATTCATTCACTTTGCTACAGTGTTTCTTCCTTCTTTTCTTCTTCTTCTTCCTGCTTCCCATGCTCGCCAACTTTGTTTAGTGATGTCACAACTGGGCGTTAATGCCTCTTCAGTCATGTCACCCCGAGCAGCTGAAGAGGCGCTCAGTCTGCTCCCCCGTCACCTCTGACCTGCAGGGAGACGTTCACACCTTCACACTGACTGATGAACCTGCTCTCTGATGTTTGATGCTGTCTGACTTCCTGTCTGTGGCTCTCAGCTCACGCTCCCATTGGTTCTTACTGCAGACTTTAGCAGCAGCTCACTAATGAGTGAAATGAATAGTTTCATAGATCTGTTGTTATCAAACACACAGGAGGAAAGAGTGCATCAGTTCAGCCCTATGTTCAGCAGCAGATGCATCTACATGTGGGGCGTTTGTGGCAGCAGCACAGTGTGTGTGTGTGTGTGCGTGTGTGTGTGTGTGTGTGTGTGTGTCCTCTGTTTGAATATTTAATTCAATGCTGTTTCCTTTAAGAAGGTCTCTGTGTGTCGTCATCATTGGTTAGCTTATCATTGGATTACAGATCCTTCCTCTGACTTTAAGATGAAGCAGTAATGTGATCACTGACCGTACAGACTCCGTCCTGCCCCGACCTCTTTATACATCCCTCTGTCTCCTCTTTAGAACCTGTTTCTACCTCTGAGCAGCTCTGACCTCACTGCGGACACACTTAAACATACACAGTTTAATCGTCTCCAAATATGAGGTGAGCTTCAGTTAGCTTGAACTGCTTCTGTTAGCAGAAACAGCCTCTAGAAGTGTCCTTCAGAGGGACACGTCTTACTTTATACTGTGCGGACGTGTCACAGCCTGGACGCTGCCCGGTGACTGCGGGACACGACGGACAGCAGGGCGGTTAGAGGAGTCCTGTATGTGTGTGCTTTTACCTCCTGTGGTGCTGTGTGCTCAGAGAGCTGTGTCATGGCTGCTGTTACAGAGCGGACTGACTCTTTAACACCGAACTGCTGTGAGACAAACTGTTACTAATTGGTATTTTTCCACTTTATAGGATTACAAAGGGGCCCCTGTGGGGGCCTCTGAGGGGCCAGAGACAGAGGGGGGTCAGAGGGACAAAGAGACTGTGTGAATGAGCCTCAGACTCTGTCAGGGTCTGCTGGGCCCAGCGTAGACCCAGAGGGACCCTGATCCTTTACTGAAGGAGCAGCCAGAACACGACCAGACTATTTTTCTTCTTCTTCTTCTTCTTCTTCTTCTTCTACTTGTTCTTCTACTTGTTCTTGTTCTTGTTCTTGTTCTTCTACTTGTTCTTCTTCTACTTGTTCTTGTTTTTGTTCTTGTTCTTCTTCTTCTTGTTCTTCTTCTACTTGTTCTTGTTTTTGTTCTTGTTCTTCTTCTACTTGTTCTTGTTTTTGTTCTTCTTCTACTTGTTCTTGTTTTTGTTCTTGTTCTTCTTCTACTTGTTCTTGTTTTTGTTCTTGTTCTTCTTCTTCTTGTTCTTCTTCTACTTGTTCTTGTTTTTGTTCTTGTTCTTCTTCTACTTGTTCTTGTTCTTGTTCTTCTTCTACTTGTTCTTGTTTTTGTTCTTGTTCTTCTTCTACTTGTTCTTGTTTTTGTTCTTGTTCTTCTTCTTCTTGTTCTTCTTCTACTTGTTCTTGTTCTTGTTCTTCTTCTACTTGTTCTTCTTCTTGTTCTTCTTCTACTTGTTCTTGTTCTACTTGTTCTTGTTCTTGTTCTTCTTCTTCTACTTGTTCTTGTTCTTGTTCTTCTACTTGTTCTTGTTCTTCTTCTACTTGTTCTTCTTCTTCTTGTTCTTGTTCTTCTTGTTCTTCTTCTACTTGTTCTTGTTCTACTTGTTCTCGTTCTTCTTCTACTTGTTCTTGTTCTTCTTGTTCTTGTTCTACTTGTTCTTCTTCTACTTGTTCTTGTTCTTGTTCTTCTTCTTCTTCTTCTTCTACTTGTTCTTGTTCTTCTACTTGTTCTTGTTCTTCTTCTACTTGTTCTTCTTCTTCTTGTTCTTGTTCTTCTTGTTCTTCTTCTACTTGTTCTTGTTCTACTTGTTCTTGTTCTTCTTCTACTTGTTCTTCTTCTTCTTGTTCTTCTTCTACTTGTTCTTGTTCTACTTGTTCTTGTTCTTCTTCTTCTTGTTCTTCTTGTTCTTGTTCTTGTTCTTCTTGTTCTTCTTCTACTTGTTCTTGTTCTTCTTCTACTTGTTCTTCTTCTTCTTCTTCTTCTTCTTCTACTTGTTCTTCTTCTACTTGTTCTTGTTCTACTTGTTCTTCTTCTTCTTGTTCTTCTTCTACTTGTTCTTGTTCTTGTTCTTGTTCTTTTACTTGTTCTTGTTCTACTTGTTCTTGTTCTACTTGTTCTTCTTCTACTTGTTCTTGTTCTTCTTGTTCTTCTTGTTCTTCTTCTACTTGTTCTTCTTCTACTTGTTCTTGTTCTTGTTCTTTTACTTGTTCTTGTTCTTGTTCTACTTGTTCTTCTTCTACTTGTTCTTGTTCTTCTTCTACTTGTTCTTCTTCTTCGTGTTCTTCTACTTGTTCTTCTTCTTCTTTTTCTTCTTCTACTTGTTCTTCTTCTACTTGTTCTTGTTCTTCTTCTACTTGTTCTTCTTCTTCTTGTTCTTCTTCTACTTGTTCTTGTTCTTCTTTTTCTTCTTCTACTTGTTCTTCTTCTACTTGTTCTTGTTCTTGTTCTTCTTGTTCTTCTACTTCATTGTTGTATTGACTTTTTTCTGGTACAGTGTCATCCTCTCTCTGTGGACTTAATCATTACATTTAATATATTTTCAGTGTCACACGAGTCGTGTGTATAGCTGATTTTAGCAGGTGTTTGCAGGTGTTTGCAGGTGTTTGCAGGTGTTTGCAGTTGTTTGCAGGTGTTAGCAGGTGTTGGCAGGTGTTTGCAGGTGTTTGCAGGCGTTGGCAGGTGTTGGCAGGTGTTGGTAGGTGTTGGCAGGTGTTTGCAGGTGTTTGCAGGTGTTGGCAGGTGTTTGCAGGTGTTGGCAGGTGTTGGCAGGCGTTGGCAGGTGTTTGCAGGTGTTTGCAGGTGTTGGCAGGTGTTTGCAGGTGTTTGCAGGTGTTGGCAGGTGTTTGCAGGTGTTGGCAGGTGTTGGCAGGCGTTGGCAGGTGTTTGCAGGTGTTTGCAGGTGTTGGCAGTTGTTTGCAGGTGTTTGCAGGTGTTTGCAGGCGTTGGCAGGCGTTTGCAGGTGTTGGCAGGTGTTGGCAGTTGTTTGCAGTTGTTTGCAGGTGTTGGCAGGTGTTTGCAGGCGTTGGCAGTTGTTTGCAGGCGTTGGCAGTTGTTTGCAGTTGTTGGCAGGTGTTGGCAGGTGTTTGCAGGTGTTTGCAGGCGTTGGCAGTTGTTTGCAGGCGTTGGCAGTTGTTTGCAGTTGTTGGCAGGTGTTTGCAGGTGTTGGCAGGTGTTTGCAGGTGTTGGCAGGCGTTGGCAGGCGTTTGCAGGTGTTGGCAGGTGTTTGCAGTTGTTGGCAGGTGTTTGCAGGTGTTTGCAGGTGTTGGCAGGCGTTTGCAGGTGTTTGCAGGTGTTTGCAGGTGTTTGCAGGTGTTGGCAGGCGTTTGCAGGTGTTTGCAGGTGTTTGCAGGTGTTGGCAGGCGTTTGCAGGTGTTGGCAGTTGTTTGCAGTTGTTGGCAGGTGTTTGCAGGTGTTTGCAGGTGTTGGCAGGTGTTTGCAGGTGTTTGCAGGTGTTGGCAGGTGTTTGCAGTTGTTTGCAGGTGTTGGCAGGCGTTAGCAGGTGTTTGCAGGTGTTGGCAGGTGTTGGCAGGTGTTTGCAGGTGTTTGCAGGTGTTGGCAGGCGTTGGCAGTTGTTTGCAGGCGTTGGCAGGTGTTTGCAGGTGTTTGCAGGTGTTGGCAGGTGTTTGCAGGTGTTGGCAGGCGTTTGCAGGCGTTTGCAGGTGTTGGCAGGTGTTTGCAGTTGTTGGCAGGTGTTTGCAGGTGTTTGCAGGTGTTGGCAGGCGTTTGCAGGTGTTTGCAGGTGTTTGCAGGTGTTGGCAGGTGTTGGCAGGTGTTTGCAGGCGTTTGCAGGTGTTTGCAGGTGTTGGCAGGTGTTTGCAGGTGTTGGCAGGCGTTTGCAGGCGTTTGCAGGTGTTGGCAGGTGTTTGCAGGTGTTGGCAGGCGTTTGCAGGCGTTTGCAGGTGTTGGCAGGTGTTTGCAGTTGTTGGCAGGTGTTTGCAGGTGTTTGCAGGTGTTTGCAGGTGTTGGCAGGCGTTTGCAGGCGTTTGCAGGTGTTGGCAGGTGTTTGCAGGTGTTGGCAGGTGTTTGCAGGTGTTGGCAGGTGTTGGCAGGTGTTTGCAGGTGTTTGCAGGTGTTGGCAGGTGTTTGCAGGTGTTTGCAGGTGTTTGCAGGTGTTGGCAGGCGTTTGCAGGTGTTTGCAGGTGTTTGCAGGTGTTTGCAGGTGTTGGCAGGCGTTTGCAGGTGTTGGCAGTTGTTTGCAGTTGTTGGCAGGTGTTTGCAGGTGTTTGCAGGTGTTGGCAGGTGTTTGCAGGTGTTTGCAGGTGTTGGCAGGTGTTTGCAGTTGTTTGCAGGTGTTGGCAGGCGTTAGCAGGTGTTTGCAGGTGTTGGCAGGTGTTGGCAGGTGTTTGCAGGTGTTTGCAGGTGTTGGCAGGCGTTGGCAGTTGTTTGCAGGCGTTGGCAGGTGTTTGCAGGTGTTTGCAGGTGTTGGCAGGTGTTTGCAGGTGTTGGCAGGCGTTTGCAGGCGTTTGCAGGTGTTGGCAGGTGTTTGCAGTTGTTGGCAGGTGTTTGCAGGTGTTTGCAGGTGTTTGCAGGCGTTTGCAGGTGTTTGCAGGTGTTGGCAGGTGTTGGCAGGTGTTTGCAGGCGTTTGCAGGTGTTTGCAGGTGTTGGCAGGTGTTTGCAGGTGTTTGCAGGCGTTTGCAGGCGTTTGCAGGTGTTGGCAGGTGTTTGCAGGTGTTGGCAGGCGTTTGCAGGCGTTTGCAGGTGTTGGCAGGTGTTTGCAGTTGTTGGCAGGTGTTTGCAGGTGTTTGCAGGTGTTTGCAGGTGTTGGCAGGCGTTTGCAGGCGTTTGCAGGTGTTGGCAGGTGTTTGCAGGTGTTGGCAGGTGTTTGCAGGTGTTTGCAGGTGTTGGCAGGTGTTTGCAGGTGTTTGCAGGTGTTGGCAGGTGTTGGCAGGTGTTTGCAGGTGTTGGCAGGTGTTTGCAGGTGTTTGCAGGTGTTTGCAGTTGTTGGCAGGCGTTGGCAGGTGTTTGCAGGTGTTTGCAGGTGTTGGCAGGTGTTGGCAGGTGTTATGAGGACACTTTCCACATCACTCTTGGTCCTGTGCCCAGCTGTGTAGGTGTGTGAGGTGTGTGAGGTGTCAGACATGCAGGTCAGATAAACACCGTGCTGTAATATCTGCAGATGAAACACACAGTTCGCCCCTGCAGGGACACTTTAACCCCGCGGACACCTCTCCATGGAGACGCATCAATCACACCCTGATAAATAAAGTGTGCGTCTCTTTGTTCTCATGCAGAAAGATGAATTCTGATGTGAAATCAATAGCAGAGAGGTGTCGGAGCGACGGATGGAGCAGCAGCTGCTGCTTTAAGCTGAAAACACGAGAGTTCTGTCAATCGATTAACGGCCCTCTTCTTTCACCATCCTCCCTTTTCAGCTCACATCCGTCTTCTCAAGTACACTTAGGTGGCTAATGTCCACGTCCCACATATTCTAATGACCACTGTAAATCACGTTTGTCCGCTTAGTGCTGATCACGGGGATCTGAGCAGGTTCAGACGCTTAAGAGGAGCAGTTTTCTTTAATCAATTAATAAACTTTGAAACGTCTGAATAATGTGGACAATGAAACTCTGAGTCCATGAAGGCGACTGCAGGAGTCTTTGTTCAAACAAACATAACTTAAAGCTCAAATTTCACAACCTCAAAATATGTTTGTGTTTTTATCAATAAATCAATTAATCAATCGACTTATCTAAAGTGCAGAATAATCATGCATCATGGTCCCATAAGGACTTCAGATGAACAGGAGGCACAAACTGCTGCAGGGGAATAAAAAGAAAGTGAAGAAAGTTTAAAGTGATACAAGCACATTGGGACCAATCAATCAATCAATCAATCAATCAGTCAATCAATCAATCAATCAATCAATCAATCAGTCTGCTTTCCACACGTTGCACTGCTGTATTAATATGACCTAGATATAGATATATAGATTATTGCAATAGTTGATTAATCATGTAAAAAATAAATTACTCGCCAACTGTTTTGATCAATTAAATTATTATTTGAGACTTTTTGAGGATCAATTTCAATAATTTGTGGGTTTCATCTTCACATGGTTCATCTTCTGTCACGTGATGGAAACGTTAATACTTTTGGTCTTTGGTCTGTTGGTCGGACGAACGAGAGACAAAACTTAAATCATCATAAACTCAGCAGCT
>NW_027211696.1:21602457-21607457 GCF_022749685.1 Semicossyphus pulcher | reverse complement strand
CATCAGGCAACAGAGAAATGTCTTCTGACGCAGAATCTAGCATCGCACATTTCTCGTCTGTAGGTAGATCTGGCAACACAGCTATATCCTTTCTCTCCCAAGATCTGGCAACACACATCTCTTTTCTCGCAGGATGTGGCTGCATAGTCTCTTGTCTTGCTAGATCTTGGAACACAGACACGTTTTATTGTGAGATCTGGCAACACCGGTATCTGCTTCCCAGCAGGACTTGGCACCATAAATATCTCTTCTCTCAGGAAATCTGGCAACACGATGTCTCTTCTTTTTAAACGTCTGGCAGCACGTAATCTTCTCGTCTCTGTGGATGCTGAAGCGTCAGAGCTGCTGATATTTAAAAGGACTAAACTTTATTTAACTGTTTTTTCAAGGAGAGAAAGAGACCCCGCCCTCTTTGGAGACAGGAAGTGTGTTGTCATCAGTCAGTTGAAGTTCGTCTTTATTTCCTTCCTTCAACATAGCGACATACTGAAATGTATAAAATCTCCATTCCTTCTTTTCCTCCACCTCCGATCACGTTTCTGATGGTGTGTGATTTCCTCCACTCCCCCCCCGTCGTCCCAAGAGACCGTGCGTCCTGACTGAGATGTCTTCAGGTGGGGGTTTCTCCTCTCCAAACATCGTCCTGCCATCCAGCCGGGTCGCAGGTTAATGACTCTGTGTTTACCCTCCCCTCCCCCTCCCGCTGTGCTTCCCCATGAAGACGGCGAGTGTAGCAACAGGAAGTGAGGAATGTGGCGGAGCAGCGGGGCTCTGTGGGAGAGTGAGAAGCTCTAATATTTATTCATGATAGAGAAAGTGGAGCGGTGTTGGCTCAGGCTACTTCATTTACATTCTGTTATAGACTGTTGGCCGGCGTGGGAGCTCCGTCTGTCTCCCACAGATGAAGCTGTCCTCCTCACTCCTCTCTGCTGTCAGACAGTGAGCTCAGAGAAAACTCTGCTCAGCACCACGGGCCTCACGTACGCCTCCTCAGAGCCTGCAGACGGTCTGAGGCCTGCAGACGGTCTGAAACACTCAAAGTACAAAAACGGTGAGATTGGATTCAAAGTCGTTCAGATGCTGCATCTCGTGTTCAAGAAACATCAAACACACGCTGGGTCATTCCTGCGGCTCCAAACGATATCAGAAGACTTAGTTTGATGACATCGTTACGTAGCGTGGCATCATGGGAGTTGTTGTCTTCATTGTTAAACTAGCACTATTGCAGATAACATCTCTCTGACAGGGTTCAGGTAAATAGGTGCTCACCTGTAGAACACATGCACTGTCGTCTCATTTCAGCCCCTTTTCTTGTTCCAGAACCTTCGTGGGTCAAATAATTTACACACGTTTGTTCTTTACGCAGACATCGAGTGCAGCACATGACCATGAAAACCCTGGTGATGCGTAAGGCTGAGATCACTCATGGAGGTGTTCCTACTCACCCTGTGACCAGGTAAATTATCCTGACAAATCTGACTTTTGATGTGTCGACATTTTAAGATAAACTGACCTGTGATCAGGAGAAAGCGGCTGTTAAAGAGTGAGCTGACGGGGGTCAAACAGCTGCTGTGAGAGCGGGTCACCAACGGTGCACAGTCGAGTTCCTGTGTGTTTCATGGGAACAGGGCGTCCTGTCAGACTGCAGCTGATAACAGTCATGATGGTCCTGAGAGTGTAAAGAGTCGCACACTTAATCACCGTGTGTGAGAAGAAGCAGCAGATAACACTGCTGCAACCAGGCTGAGGCTCTGTCAGCGTCTTCACCCACACAGCTGCTCTGTTTCTCCCCTCATGCTGTCTGATCCCGAGCTGTCCCCTCACGGTGTCTGATCCCGAGCTGTCCCCTCACGGTGTCTGATCCCGAGCTGTCCCCTCATGGTGTCTCATCCCGAGCTGTCCCCTCACGGTGTCTCATCCCGAGCTGTCCCCTCACGGTGTCTGATCCCGAGCTGTCCCCTCACGGTGTCTGATCCCGAGCTGTCCCCTCACGGTGTCTGATCCCGAGCTGTCCCCTCACGGTGTCTGATCCCGAGCTGTCCCCTCACGGTGTCTGATCCCGAGCTGTCCCCTCACGGTGTCTGATCCCGAGCTGTACCCTCATGGTGTCTCATCCCGAGCTGTCCCCTCATGGTGTCTCATCCCGAGCTGTCCCCTCACGGTGTCTGATCCCGAGCTGTACCCTCATGGTGTCTCATCCCGAGCTGTCCCCTCATGGTGTCTGATCCCGAGCTGTCCCCTCATGGTGTCTGATCCCGAGCTGTCCCCTCACGGTGTCTGATCCCGAGCTGTACCCTCATGGTGTCTCATCCCGAGCTGTCCCCTCATGGTGTCTGATCCCGAGCTGTACCCTCATGGTGTCTCATCCCGAGCTGTCCCCTCATGGTGTCTGATCCCGAGCTGTCCCCTCATGGTGTCTCATCCCGAGCTGTACCCTCATGGTGTCTCATCCCGAGCTGTCCCCTCACGGTGTCTGATCCCGAGCTGTACCCTCATGGTGTCTCATCCCGAGCTGTCCCCTCACGGTGTCTGATCCCGAGCTGTACCCTCATGGTGTCTCATCCCGAGCTGTCCCCTCATGGTGTCTCATCCCGAGCTGTCCCCTCATGGTGTCTGATCCCGAGCTGTCCCCTCATGGTGTCTGATCCCGAGCTGTCCCCTCACGGTGTCTGATCCCGAGCTGTACCCTCATGGTGTCTCATCCCGAGCTGTCCCCTCATGGTGTCTGATCCCGAGCTGTCCCCTCACGGTGTCTGATCCCGAGCTGTCCCCTCATGGTGTCTGATCCCGAGCTGTCCCCTCATGGTGTCTGATCCCGAGCTGTCCCCTCATGGTGTCTCATCCCGAGCTGTCCCCTCATGGTGTCTCATCCCGAGCTGTCCCCTCACGGTGTCTGATCCCGAGCTGTCCCCTCATGGTGTCTGATCCCGAGCTGTCCCCTCATGGTGTCTGATCCCGAGCTGTCCCCTCATGGTGTCTCATCCCGAGCTGTCCCCTCACGGTGTCTGATCCCGAGCTGTCCCCTCACGGTGTCTCATCCCGAGCTGTCCCCTCACGGTGTCTCATCCCGAGCTGTCCCCTCACGGTGTCTGATCCCGAGCTGTCCCCTCACGGTGTCTGATCCCGAGCTGTCCCCTCACGGTGTCTGATCCCGAGCTGTCCCCTCACGGTGTCTGATCCCGAGCTGTCCCCTCATGGTGTCTCATCCCGAGCTGTCCCCTCATGGTGTCTCATCCCGAGCTGTCCTGTCTGAGAGTTTCATGAGCAGTTTGTAAAGTTGTGTCTCAGTGCAGCTGCAGTGGAAAGCTTCTAGTACTTTCCACTGCAGATAGTTCCTGCTCAGTGTGGGCGGGTCTTGTCGCAGAGCGTCAGAGCTACGCTGTGTGAAATAGCGACGTGTTGTCTGTGTTTGTTCACTCTGTGAACTGAAGCTGATTTAGTATGAAGTGTGCTGCAGTGGGCTTGTATTTCTCACATATACACTCGCTGCAGGCTGCTAAACCAAACCCTGTGCAGGCTGAGCCGGATTTCGTCTCAGGACCCAGAGGTTACATTCTGACAACGATATATCCTCTGGGAGCGACTTCTTCTGGGCTCCTTTGCAGCGAGCGGTTAGAGACTTTCCTCTTTGTTCACTTTCCAGCTAGCTACCAGCGAGAATGGAGCTGGAGTTCAGAGAGAATGTGTAGGAGCAGGTTGTTAGCTGTTAGCATGCAGGCGTCTGAGTATAGAGATTATAGAGTGCTGCTTAGTCCATCTGAAGGAGAGGAAACGCAGAATAAACAGGACAGGTACAGCTCTATGTAAAGGTGGTGCTCCTGTACCTGTGAGACATCTGCAGACCCAGCAGCTCCGTTATGATGTCATACATACAGACTCCCCCCCCCCCCCCCCCCCAGCTGCAGCGTCATCGAGGCTCATGATGCAGATTCAGAAACACCTCGGCCTTTAAACAGCTTCAGGTTCTGTTTATGCTGAAGAGATATCGACCTGCTCTCCACACGCACGCACGCACGCACGCACGCACGCACGCACGCACGCACGCACGCACACACACACACACACACACACACACACACACACACACACACACACACACAGTCAGGTTTCATCAGAGCAGAATTGACTTCTTGCCTCTCGTCAGCTGAACTCTGAGATGCTGGAACAATAATCAGAGGATAAGTGGAGCTTTAATGGTCTGACGCAGTGTGTAAAGGGTTAACAGTCTGCTGTAGATACTCACACTGAGCTTCAGAACAACAACTTCACTTTAACTTTCCACAGACTCTCAGCGCCGCCGTGACTCCATGTTTACATTTCATGGTGTGGCTGTCTCTGCAGCCGCTTCAGATAAACATTTTAAAGTTACATGTGGAGGAAAACATTCACCTGGTGATGATGAAGCTAAAGACCAGCTCTGGACCTTACCTGGCTTTACCAACAAACCTACCTGTTCTTGTTCTTTAAACTTGTTGAAATGAGGCAGAATATTATTGAAAAGTTCTGATTCAGGAGTTAAACTGAAGACCCCTGATGTGAAGACGTCCCCACATTAT
This sequence comes from Semicossyphus pulcher, assembly GCF_022749685.1. NCBI lineage: Eukaryota > Metazoa > Chordata > Actinopteri > Labriformes > Labridae > Semicossyphus > Semicossyphus pulcher. The sequence goes on along the minus strand of NW_027211696.1, from coordinate 21,602,901 downwards.
TATACTTTACTGATGTTCAATAGACGAGATAATAGATCCACCTGTAGCTGACTCATTAAAGGTATCAGTCCAACATTAACAAGCTGTGAAGCAGAGTCTCTGTGTGAACGAGCCTGATAAAGACACTGGATGATCCTTCTTCTGTACAGGATGTTACACACACGACTGTAGTGATGCTCTGTGTGTGTGTGTGTGTGTGTGTGTGTGTGTGCATGTTGAATCTCAGGTGTTTAAACAGCAGCTCTGTCAGAAGGTCTCTCAGCTCAGTATGAAGAACAGTGACCACAGAGGAACCTGAATGTGTGAGCGGACCCACACTCTATGAGTCCTCGGTGTGAGTCCTCGGTGTGAGTCCTCGGTGTACTCTCTGTGAGTCCTCTCTGTGAGTCCTCGATGTGAGTCCTCGGTGTACTCTCTGTGAGTCCTCGATGTGAGTCCTCGGTG
>NW_027211696.1:21567457-21594957 GCF_022749685.1 Semicossyphus pulcher | reverse complement strand
TGCAAAGATCTGCATCACGTAAATCAACCCGTCATGTTTCTGCCATGTGACAACAGTTAGGCTGGAACCTGTGGAAGCCTGCAGACGCTTTCCCAGTGAACATCAAAGATGGACAATTATTCTCTGTGAGCGGATGACGTCCAGAGGTAACAGGTTCTAAAGCTAACTCTGAGCTCCGTGGCTCACATCAGAGGAAAAAACAACATGTTTTACTTGTAGTATCTCCTGAAGCTCCTGAACACACCTCAGAACATCGTGTGAGGAGCATGTGATGCAGCAGCAGTCTGACGGCATGAATGTCACACATCACTGATGTATTTCAGACTGTTTCTGAAAAGCTGCTGTGGACCACGTCTGTCACAGACGGGCTTTTAACCAGGGTCATGGTGTCATCAGTCGGACTTGAGTCAGTGCAGATAAACACTGAACATGTGAGACTCAGTGAGCGATGACATCAGACTGTGTGAGTCTCTGAGTCAGATCCCTGCTTGTGGCCCTTAGACTCTTTAAGTGCTCTGACTCCCCACTCGAGCAGAAGAGCAGCCACTCCTCCTCCTCCTCCTCCTCCTCCTCCTCCTCCTCCTCCTCCTCCTCCTCCTCCTCCTCCTCTTAACCTCACAGCTTCCGTGCAGCCGCCACAAAGGAAGCTGCAGGAAACGGGACAGAAAAGCGGCTTCACGTGCACAAATCTTTACATCAATGAAAGCTAATGCAGCTGAAGCATCCTGGCTCAGAGTACCCCCCCTCCCTCAGTGAACCCCCCTCCCTCAGTGAGTCAGTGAAAGGGAGCGGAGGATGAATGGCCCACTTTATTACAGCTCCCCATGTGCAGTCAAACAGCAGCTCCAGGCCTTTAATACAGGCTTCGGGGGGGGGCTTGTAAAACTGTTCTGGGGGGGGGGGGCTGCATAACAAAAATCAGCCTGGAGTTAAAGCCCTGCTAAGGACTGTGGGTGGGCTGTGTGTCCCTCCTGCCCCACCCAGTCTGACGGGTTATTCCCACCATGCTTTGGGGCGCGACCCCGGCCGGGCTGACAGCTTCACGGGCGATGACGCTAACTCATCACTTAAACCCCCCGTCATAAAAGAGGCCATATTTCCCTCCGGCCGCGGCGTTAAGTGGCGGTATCTGTCTCGTATACTGCGGCGAGGAACACGACGGTCTGTCAGCCGCCCGCTGTCACCGTGAAGACTGAAGGCTGCGGCTGTCAGAGAACACAGCGAGGTGAAGACGGTGTGAAATCAGCCACAAAGAGGCCGCAGCAGGAGCAGAGCACACACAGGAAGACAACATGTCTGAGCTAGTGAAGAGCTCATCAGGAGGGAAGCTGATCAATCAGACATGAGGGCGAGGGAGAGGGAGAGAGAGAGGCTTAGAGCTGAAGGTGTGAGAGCTGTGTGAAACATCTTTTTTATTCCACTCTTCGTCCTTCTACCTGGTGCCTCATTTACCTGCACTGCATCTTCACCTGCTCGTGGTTTGGTGCTTTTAAATAACGAAGGCTCCTTCACAAGTTGGAGATGTGAACACTAACTGCTCAGAGCTCCCCACAGGCAGCTTATAGTACTGCTAGCTGCACAGCTTACAGCTAACAGCAGCTACACTTAGCTGCAGCTATCAGTCCATCAGAAACCAAAGAGAATCAAGTTTCACCAAAATCTGAGAACAACTTTGTCACGTTGTTTTTGCGAAGCATTCAGGGAGGAGTCGCTTTACGACAAATCCTTCTGATGATCAGTAAATCCTCGTCTTCCTCGTCTTAGGTCAAGCTGTTCCTCTGAGCGCCCCCTGCAGGCCTGGAGCACTTCTTTATGTGTTGGCAGCTTGTTCTGCTGTTGATGTGTTTGTGTTGGCCTTTTTTTTGTTCTGCATTGTAGAAATTGTTACGGTGCATTTCGCCTCGTCAGCCACTGTAGAACATTTTAACATGGGGCTCTATGGGGACTGACTCGCTGCTGGAGACAGCCTCAAGTGGACACCAGAGGAACTGCAGCTTTTGGGACTTCCAGAGGTTTCCTTTATTTTTCCAGCCCAGGATTTTACTGCTTGTTAAAACTGTGTGGAAGCACAGAACACAGAAACATACACATATTAAATCAAACTTCTTTTCTGCTTCATTTCAGCTCCCACAGTGAGACAGAAATGGACGTAAACAAAGCAGAGCTGTCATTTCCTGATGGTTAAAATGGAAGGGTCAGCCTTTAGTGAATAATACATTCATGAAGAAACAATCTGCCTAATACTACAAATGTTGAGTGGAGTCGTACGGCCGGAGGTCAGAGTGACAGCTGGATGCTGGGGGGTCTGAGGGACAGAAATAAAGGGGAGGATGAGATGTGTCGAGCAGTAAAAGGGGCGAGGGAGGAGTGGGAGGGGGGTGTGTTTGTGTGTGTGTGAGGGGGTGTGACTGTGTAAAGCCAATGAATAAATCAGTGGTTAGTAACAGTATTTGAATAACAGCAGGAGGAGGAGGAGTGATGGAGGAGGGCCGGTGCTTTGCAGCTGCATTACTGAACACACAATAGAGCCTCAACAGATGGGAGAGTTTAGTTAAAGAAAGTCAGCGCTTTGGTTAAGAAGCTCCGCCCACCGCTCGCTCTGACAGGTGGTGTGATCTCTGAGCTGCACGGCGCTCAGGCGGGTCCTTTTCTTCTTCTAGGTGTTTCACTTTGTCTGCGATTTCACAGGGGAGGGTCCGAGCGCCCACCGACCCACTCAGACAGAGGCCTTGATCCAAACGTGATCCAAACGAGATCCAAACAAGATCCAAACGAGATATAAACGTGTTTTAAACGTGATCCAAACGTGATTTAAACGTGATCCAAACGTGATTTAAACGTGATCCAAACGTGATTTAAATGTGATCCAAACGAGATATAAACGTGATCCAAACGTGATTTAAACGTGATCCAAGCGAGATCCAAACGTGATTTAAATGTGATCCAAACGAGATATAAGCGTGATCCAAACGTGATTTAAACGTGATCCAAACGTGATTTAAATGTGATCCAAACGAGATATAAACGTGATCCAAACGTGATTTAAATGTGATCCAAGCGAGATCCAAACGTGATTTAAACGTGATCTAAACGTGATTTAAACGTGATCCAAGCGAGATCCAAACGAGATATAAACGTGATTTAAACGTGATCCAAGCGAGATCCAAACGTGATTTAAACGTGATCTAAACGTGATTTAAACGTGATCCAAGCGAGATCCAAACGTGATTTAAACGTGATCTAAACGTGATCTAAACGTGATTTAAACATGATTTAAACGTGATTGAAACGTGATCCAAACGTGATTTAAACGTGATTTAAACGTGATCCAAGCGTGATTTAAACGTGATCCAAACGTGATTTAAACGTGATCCAAACGTGATCCAAACGTGATCCAAACGTGATCCAAACGTGATTCAAACGTGATCCAAACGTGATCTAAACGTGATCCAAACGTGATCTAAACGTGATCCAAACGTCATTTAAACGTGATTTAAACGTGATCCAAACGTGATTTAAATGTGATCCAAGCGAGATCCAAACAAGATATAAACGTGATTTAAACGTGATCCAAACGTGATTTAAACGTGATTTAAACGTGATCCAAACGTGATTTAAACGTGATCCAAACGTGATTTAAACGTGATTTAAACGTGATCCAAACGTGATTTAAACGTGATTTAAATGTGATCCAAACGTGATCCAAACGTGATTTAAACGTGATCCAAGCGAGATCCAAACGTGATTTAAACGTGATTTAAACGTGATCTAAACGGCGGAGCTGGTCGGAACTATATATATATATTTATATGTTTGATGTAATTAATGAATCCTATTTGCTGACATGCTCTGTATGTAAACATGTAACCTGGTAAGTAACCACGTATTGCAGAGGTCTTATAAGTGTTAGAGGTGAAGGTAAAGCAGGCGTATGAAGTAAGACATGAAAATACTGCAGAGGATCAATAAATCTCACTAAGGAGTTCAATCAAAGACAGAAAGTAACAGGCGACAGAAACGTTTCTCTTAAAGAAAGTCAGAAATGTGATGAATCTCACAGTTTAATATATTTGTGTGAATTTACGACATTCTTGGTGTTGAATCCAAAACATTTGCAAGAGAAAACAGAAAACACATCTCGATCTTTCTCAGTGTGTTTGTGTCCGACCTGATGTGATTTTAACTCTAACTGTGATTTGTGATCTTGGTTTTTAAAGAAAACAATCAAAATAAATGTTGTTCAGTTTGATGAATCTCTCTCTGCACTCGGCCGAGCAAACTAAGATCCAATTTATACGTTCGCAGTCATCAGTGATGCTTTCAGAGAGACGTGTGGAGCAGAAGCATCGAGTGGCCGAGAGGCTATCAGAGACAACCCAAGTCCTCTGTGTGTGTGTGTGTGTGTGTGTGTGTGTGTGCGTGTGCGTGCGTGTGTGCGTGCGTGTGTGTGTGTGTGAGGTGTGTGTGTGTGTGTGTGTGTGTGTGTGTGCGTGTGTGCGTGTGTGTGTGTGTGTGTGTGTGTGTGAGGTGTGTGCGTGCGCTTGCGCGTGCGTGTGTGATGTGTGTGTGTGTGATGTGTGTGTGTGTGATGTGTGTGTGCAGAGCACAAAGTGATGGTGTGCATCACTCAGTGATTTAATATGGTATTTATCCTCCTGGTCCAGGACTGAGCGCTGCTAGCATTAGCCTTACATTATCTGATTTTATTAGCTTTACATGGGATGACTTCGACTCCTCATCCTCGCTGCTGTCTGCCAAATCTGCATCTGAGAGTCTGGGGACACCGAGGACGTTCCAGTTAATCACTCTTTGCCCCCCCCAATATCCCCTCATGGATAATGATATTTCTTCATCGGGAGTCCTCCTCCTCCTCCTCCTCCTCCTCCTGTGAAGGTTGATGGTGGGGAGGACAAACCTTCTCCTGCTCCTCAGTTAGCCATGAATTATTTTTAAGTGAATTAGCCAGGATGCATGCTGGGACGGCCTGATTTGGAGCTTTGTGGAATCTCATTAAAAGCAGCTTTGTTATGGCACAGCCCCCCAGTAATGACATGCAAAACGCCCCCCCCCCAGCCACAGGTCGGCTCATAATGGGCCTGATTCATGGCTCTTTGATTGCTGAGCAGAATTGGATTAAAGGATCATCTGGGCTGGTGGAGATGAGCGTCTCCTCCTGCTCTGCATACAGGAGCTCAGAGACAAGGAGAGGTGAAAGTCAATGAAACAATAATGCTGCTTGTGCATCAAACACATCACATCAGACCTGTTTCACTGACTCCCTTTATGTGCTCCATCACAGTGACTGAGCTCAGAGACTCCTCACAGGAGGTCTCCTCCTCGAGTGTAAAGCAAACAGCTGCTGCTGCTTCAAAGGTTGTTCCAGGGAGAGCACCAAAACCAGGACCCATCGGTGTACGACACGTCACTGTGTAAAACATGGACGTAGCCATCGTGACGTCACCACCTGGCTGTAACCATGTTGTTTTTACGGAGCCAGAAGTGACCATATTTGGACGAGAGGGAGGGGCTGGGGAGGAGCGAGGGGTTAGCAAGTTATCAGCTAATGCTAGTGCTAGCTTGGTAACAAGGTGGATGTGCAATTTAAGGTAGCTGTGGGATGCTAACCGTGGCTAGCTAACAGCAGGCGAGAGTTCTTTGGTAAAACTGAACGCTGAAGAACTTTTGTCAGGTCGCTGTGGGAGCACCTGTCAATCACAGGACCAGGACTCTAAATGGGACCATGATTTAGTAACTGCCTCGAGGAGCTGTGAGGAGCACCGAGGAGCACCAAGGAGCCTCGAGGAGCACAGAGGAGCCGTGAGGAGCCGTGAGGAGCACCGAGGAGCACCGAGGAGCCTCAAGGAGCACCGAGGAGCACCGAGGAGCCTCAAGGAGCACCGAGGAGCACCGAGGAGCCTCAGGAGCGGCATGATTCCATCCCCGTCACTGAGAGAACGACACATTACTCGTGCTCAGCCGCAGGGTCGTCTTTGAGAGGGCCGCTCCCCAGGGTCGCCCAGCCACAGATGGGTCATCACATCTCCCCCCCCCCCCCGCCTGCAGAACACCTTCCAATTTGTGAGCGATATATTCATTACCCAACATGCCGCACACTTGATTAAAGATCAGGCGTCCATGACTGTCGCCCCCTCGCTTGCCATGACTGTCGCCCCCTCGCTTGCCATGACACCTCCCTCCCCAGGCCTGACACCCCCCGCAGAGGTGGTCATGTGACGGAGGTTATTAATGGCCGCAGTCTCTCCACCACTTGACATGTTGCTCCAGCTGTCAGTCTGCAGCCGCGGCCGCGTGAGACCCGGGCGGGGAGAGTGGCGGTGGCGGGCTGACCCATCCGTCACTGTCAGCGGCCGCGCGGTGATGAATGGTTCGGGGACGCACGGCGAGGATGGAGGGCGAGGTGTGAGTGGGGCGTGTGCTCAGCGTGTGTGGGTGTGTGTGTGTGTGTGTGTGTGTGTGTGGTTGTGTGTGAGTGAGGACTAATGATGAATGGAGCGGGGATCCAGATTGTGGACGAGCAGTAAACAGGAGCATCAGGGGTTAATGTGAGCACTACAGTACCTGACATTCATATGTACACACGCACACACGACCACGCACACACACGCACACACGCACACACGCTGTGTGACACCTCAGTCTGGATGTTACCTTCATAAACTGCTCATTTATTCTGTAGGAAGTGAAGTTAAAGCCTGGAAGTGGAACGGGAAGTGGAACAGGAAGTGGAACAGGAAGTGGAACAGGAAGTGGTTGTTTGGAGACTTTGTGTCAGCTAATAAAAGAGGAGGTTCAGTTCAATACTACAGGACACTTGTCATGTCACTTGTCATGAGTGTGTATCAGAGTTATTGTAGTCCAAGTTACACGATGACTTCCTGTGCGTGTGTCTGTGCTGCCTGACTTCCTGTGCGTGTGTCTGTGCTGCCTGACTTCCTGTGCGTGTGTATGTGCTGCCTGACTTCCTGTGCGTGTGTCTGTGCTGCCTGACTTCCTGTGCGTGTGTCTGTGCTGCCTGACTTCCTGTGCGTGTGTCTGTGCTGCCTGACTTCCTGTGCGTGTCTCTGTGCTGCCTGACTTCCTGTGCGTGTGTCTGTGCTGTCTGACTTCCTGTGCGTGTCTCTGTGCTGTCTGACTTCCTGTGCGTGTGTCTGTGCTGCCTGACTTCCTGTGCGTGTGTCTGTGCTGCCTGACTTCCTGTGCGTGTGTCTGTGCTGCCTGACTTCCTGTGCGTGTGTATGTGCTGCCTGACTTCCTGTGCGTGTGTCTGTGCTGCCTGACTTCCTGTGCGTGTGTCTGTGCTGCCTGACTTCCTGTGCGTGTGTATGTGCTGCCTGACTTCCTGTGCGTGTCTCTGTGCTGCCTGACTTCCTGTGCGTGTGTCTGTGCTGCCTGACTTCCTGTGCGTGTCTCTGTGCTGCCTGACTTCCTGTGCGTGTGTCTGTGCTGTCTGACTTCCTGTGCGTGTGTCTGTGCTGCCTGACTTCCTGTGCGTGTGTCTGTGCTGCCTGACTTCCTGTGCGTGTGTATGTGCTGCCTGACTTCCTGTGCGTGTCTCTGTGCTGCCTGACTTCCTGTGCGTGTGTCTGTGCTGTCTGACTTCCTGTGCGTGTCTCTTTAGTTTGTTGTTTTGTCTCTTTGGCTTCTCGTCTGGACACAAATGAGACGTTTGATGTTTCCTTCTAACCTCAGTGTAAGTGACTCTGCTGTCTGTTGTAAGTTGTATATTAGTGTCTGTTTACGGCTCCCTTTTGTGTGGATACAATTTACAGCTTTTCATGGTCCCCTTAAAGGGCCAGTTTGCTGATTTTCAACCTCAGTCCTATCATGCTAGCATGGGGAGCTAATCCCATTATAGTAGAAAAAGATGCAGTTTGGCTCTGTGCCTTTGGAGGATGCTATCCTCTTCTCCAACGGGCCCTGGAGAACCTCCTCCAGTCTCTGTAAAAGGTGTCATCTGACGGAGGCCAGGGAGCTCGCTAAACTGCACTTCCTCAATCTAGGATGCCGCCTCCGATCAGATTCAGAATCGTCAGGTCTGAAATGTCGAGTGAAGATTTTTAAACGATCCACCGGAATATTCTCGCCGTGTTTCAGATTCTGTCTCTGAGCCGCCGCGTGCAGCGAGGCTGGGCCGTTCCTCTCAGACTTTCTCCTCAGCTATGGCGCCTATAACAAATATTATTGCTTCTATGGGTTACAGAGAACACCAGCTGTGCCTGACAGCGGCTTTAACAGGGGCGCACTGCTCCTTTAAGCAGGTGTTTTAAGGTTCCGTCAGTGTCTGTTTTTAGGACTTTCAGCCGTCCTACACCTCCCAGCACCACCTCTCTGTGTACCTTAATTCTACGTCACCTGATGTCAACGGGCACATCGAAACATGGTGTGTGTGTGTGTGTACGCACACAGCATGTAGCATGTAGCATGTAGCATGTAGTACTTCTCTGCTCCTCGTGTATCATGTCTCTTCAGACTCTCACCTGTTCTGTCACAGCTCACCTGTTGGAGCTGCAGATGTCAGCGTCCCCCCCCTCCCATCACTCCCACAGAGACAAAGAGCCGGTGCTAATGTAATAGTTTCACTAATTATGGCTGTAATTGAGTTATGAGGAGCTAACAGCCCCTCAGTGCTGCTAAAAGGAGCTTCTGAAATCTAATCAAGAGGAAACGCTTAGCACAGGATCCTCTCTCAGGGTAATCCTGTTTGCTGGCATTAACATTCCAGCTGCTGTTTGCCCACTGTGTGCGTGTGTGTGTGTGTGTGTTTGTATGTGTGTGTGTGAGAGAGAGAGAGAGAGAGAGTGAGAGAGAGAGAGGGAGGGAAGCCTGCAGGATCCTCCTCTGTCACAAACAGCTGTTTCCTGCTGCTGCCGGCCGACGCTCTGACCTTCAGCCTGAAGTGTGTGTGTGTGTCCAGGTGTGTGTGTGTGCGTACTTGTGTCCAGGTGTGTGTGTGTCCAGGTCGACGTTGATAAGAGCTGAACCAAGAGCTGAGCCAGAGCTGCAGGAGGAGGTGATCAGGCCTCCATCGCTGCCCACGTTTACATGCATGAAAGAAAAGCTCATAAAAACACACGACACATACAGGATGTGTGTGTGCGCAGAGACGAGCTGCAAACAGTCAGCAACCAGTCAGCAAACAAACAGTCAGTGAACAAACAGTCAGCGAACAAACAGTCAGCAACCAAACAGTCAGCGAACAAACAGTCAGCAACCAAACAGTCAGCAACCAAACAGTCAGCGAACAGTCAGCGAACAAACAGTCAGCAACCAAACAGTCAGCAACCAAACAGTCAGCGAACAAACAGTCAGCGAACAAACAGTCATCGAACAAACAGTCAGCAACCAAACAGTCAGCAACCAAACAGTCAGCGAACAAACAGTCAGTGAACAAACAGTCAGCAACCAAACAGTCAGCGAACAGTCACCGAACAAACAGTCAGCAACCAAACAGTCAGCGAACAGTCAGCGAACAAACAGTCAGCAAACAGTCAGCAACCAAACAGTCAGCCACCAGTCAGCGAACAGTCATCGAACAAACAGTCAGCAACCAAACAGTCAGCAACCAGTCAGCGAACAAACAGTCAGTGAACAAACAGTCAGCGAACAAACAGTCACCGAACAAACAGTCAGCAACCAAACAGTCAGCGAACAAACAGTCACCGAACAAACAGTCAGCAACCAAACAGTCAGCAACCAAACAGTCAGCGAACAGTCATCGAACAAACAGTCAGCAACCAGTCAGCGAACAAACAGTCAGCAACCAAACAGTCAGCCACCAGTCAGCGAACAAACAGTCATCGAACAAACAGTCAGCAACCAGTCAGCAAACAAACAGTCAGCAACCAAACAGTCAGCGAACAAACAGTCAGCAACCAAACAGTCAGCGAACAAACAGTCAGCAACCAGTCAGCAACCAAACAGTCATCGAACAAACAGTCGGCAACCAAACAGTCACCGAACAAACAGTCAGCAACCAAACAGTCATTGAACAAACAGTCATCGAACAAACAGTCATCGAACAAACAGTCAGCAACCAAACAGTCAGCGAACAAACAGTCACCGAACAAACAGTCAGCAACCAAACAGTCAGCCACCAAACAGTCAGCAACCAAACAGTCAGCGAACAAACAGTCAGCGACCAAACAGTCAGCGAACAAACAGTCAGCGAACAAACAGTCAGCAACCAAACAGTCAGCCACCAAACAGTCAGCGACCAAACAGTCAGCCACCAAACAGTCAGCGACCAAACAGTCAGCCACCAAACAGTCAGCAACCAAACAGTCATCGAACAAACAGTCACCGAACAAACAGTCAGCAACCAAACAGTCAGCGAACAAACAGTCACCGAACAAACAGTCAGCAACCAAACAGTCAGCAACCAAACAGTCAGTGAACAAACAGTCAGCGACCAAACAGTCAGCGAACAGTCACCGAACAAACAGTCAGCAACCAAACTGTCAGCAACCAAACAGTCAGCAACCAAACAGTCAGCGAACAAACAGTCAGCAACCAAACAGTCAGCAACGAAACAGTCAGCGACCAAACAGTCAGCGAACAAACAGTCAGCAACCAAACAGTCAGCGAACAAACAGTCAGCGACCAAACAGTCAGCGACCAAACAGTCAGCAACCAAACAGTCAGCCACCAGTCAGCAACCAAACAGTCAGCAACCAAACAGTCAGCAACTAAACAGTCAGCGAACAAACAGACAGCAACCAAACAGTCAGCGAACAAACAGTCAGCAACCAAACAGTCAGCCACCAGTCAGCAACCAAACAGTCAGCAACCAGTCAGCAACCAACCAGTCAGCAACTAAACAGTCAGCGACCAAACAGTCAGCCACCAAACAGTCAGCCACCAAACAGTCAGTGAACAAACAGTCAGTGAACAAACAGTCAGCAACCAACCAGTCAGCAACCAAACAGTCAGTGAACAAACAGTCATCGAACAAACAGTCGGCAACCAAACAGTCAGCGAACAAACAGTCACCGAACAAACAGTCAGCAACCAAACAGTCATTGAACAAACAGTCATCGAACAAACAGTCATCGAACAAACAGTCAGCAACCAAACAGTCAGCGAACAAACAGTCACCGAACAAACAGTCAGCAACCAAACAGTCAGCCACCAAACAGTCAGCAACCAAACAGTCAGCGAACAAACAGTCAGCGACCAAACAGTCAGCGAACAAACAGTCACCGAACAAACAGTCAGCAACCAAACAGTCAGTGACCAAACAGTCAGCCACCAAACAGTCAGCGACCAAACAGTCAGCCACCAAACAGTCAGCAACCAAACAGTCAGCAACCAGTCAGCAACCAAACAGTCATCGATCAAACAGTCATCGAACAAACAGTCACCGAACAAACAGTCAGCAACCAAACAGTCAGCCACCAGTCAGCAACCAAACAGTCAGCAACCAAACAGTCAGCAACTAAACAGTCAGCGAACAAACAGACAGCAACCAAACAGTCAGCGAACAAACAGTCAGCAACCAAACAGTCAGCCACCAGTCAGCAACCAAACAGTCAGCAACCAGTCAGCAACCAACCAGTCAGCAACCAACCAGTCAGCAACTAAACAGTCAGCGACCAAACAGTCAGCCACCAAACAGTCAGCCACCAAACAGTCAGTGAACAAACAGTCAGTGAACAAACAGTCAGCAACCAACCAGTCAGCAACCAAACAGTCAGTGAACAAACAGTCATCGAACAAACAGTCGGCAACCAAACAGTCAGCGAACAAACAGTCACCGAACAAACAGTCAGCAACCAAACAGTCATTGAACAAACAGTCATCGAACAAACAGTCATCGAACAAACAGTCAGCAACCAAACAGTCAGCGAACAAACAGTCACCGAACAAACAGTCAGCAACCAAACAGTCAGCGAACAAACAGTCAGCAACCAAACAGTCAGCGAACAAACAGTCAGCGACCAAACAGTCAGCGAACAAACAGTCAGCGAACAAACAGTCACCGAACAAACAGTCAGCAACCAAACAGTCAGTGACCAAACAGTCAGCCACCAAACAGTCAGCGACCAAACAGTCAGCCACCAAACAGTCAGCCACCAAACAGTCAGCAACCAGTCAGCAACCAAACAGTCATCGATCAAACAGTCATCGAACAAACAGTCACCGAACAAACAGTCAGCAACCAAACAGTCAGCGAACAAACAGTCACCGAACAAACAGTCAGCAACCAAACAGTCAGTGAACAAACAGTCAGCGACCAAACAGTCAGCGAACAGTCACCGAACAAACAGTCAGCAACCAAACAGTCAGCAACCAAACAGTCAGCAACCAAACAGTCAGCGAACAAACAGTCAGCAACCAAACAGTCAGCAACGAAACAGTCAGCGAACAAACAGTCAGCGAACAAACAGTCAGCGACCAAACAGTCAGCAACCAAACAGTCAGCCACCAGTCAGCAACCAAACAGTCAGCAACCAAACAGTCAGCAACTAAACAGTCAGCGACAAACAGTCAGCGAACAAACAGACAGCAACCAAACAGTCAGCGAACAAACAGTCAGCAACCAAACAGTCAGCCACCAGTCAGCAACCAAACAGTCAGCAACCAGTCAGCAACCAACCAGTCAGCAACCAACCAGTCAGCAACTAAACAGTCAGCGACCAAACAGTCAGCGACCAAACAGTCAGCCACCAAACAGTCAGTGAACAAACAGTCAGTGAACAAACAGTCAGCAACCAACCAGTCAGCAACCAAACAGTCAGCAACCAAACAGTCAGTGAACAAACAGTCAGCAACCAACCAGTCAGCAACCAAACAGTCAGTGAACAAACAGTCAGCAACCAAACAGTCAGCGACCAAACAGTCAGCGAACAAACAGTCAGCAACAAAACAGTCAGCAACCAAACAGTCAGCCACCAGTCAGCGACAAACAGTCAGCGAACAAACAGACAGCAACCAAACAGTCAGCAACCAAACAGTCAGCGAACAAACAGTCAGCAACCAAACAGTCAGCCACCAGTCAGCAACCAAACAGTCAGCCACCAGTCAGCAACCAAACAGTCAGCAACCAACCAGTCAGCAACCAACCAGTCAGCAACTAAACAGTCAGCGACCAAACAGTCAGCCACCAAACAGTCAGTGAACAAACAGTCAGTGAACAAACAGTCAGCAACCAACCAGTCAGCCACCAAACAGTCAGTGAACAAACAGTCAGCCACCAAACAGTCAGTGAACAAACAGTCAGCAACCAAACAGTCAGTGAACAAACAGTCAGCAACCAAACAGTCAGCAACCAACCAGTCAGCAACCAAACAGTCAGCCACCAAACAGTCAGTGAACAAACAGTCAGCCAACAAACAGTCAGCCACCAAACAGTCAGTGAACAAACAGTCAGCCAACAAACAGTCAGCGATGTTTTTAAAGGTTATTAAAGCTGCTGGTCTCCGCTCTCTTACAGCCATGAAGCCGCTGAGCGTCTCCTCCTGCAGACTCCTGCTCCTCTCTCTGTGTCTCAGACCTGCAAACTGCACGTTCACTCTGTTTGCTCCTGAAGGCTGTTGTAAATAAAGTTAGTGCTCTTTGACTCGAGTGTTTACAGCAGCTTTAGTTTGAATCAGACTGACGCAGAAGGATGATGTGAGCGCGCACACGTCTGCTGAGGCCAACAGACCTTAAACTTTAACCATCTGATTGTGACCTGAGTGTGATGATGGCTGGTGTGTGACTCTGATGTGGCCTCATGCTGCAACCAAGTGTCACGAAAACCAGGCGTGTAGTTTGTCCTGCAGAAACACACGCACACACACGCACGCACACGCACATGCACCCACACACGCACACGCACACACACACACACATGCACACGCACACGCACACGCACACACACATGCACACGCACACGCACATGCACCCACACACGCACACGCACATGCACACACACATGCACACGCACACGCACACGCACACGCACACGCACACACACATGCACACGCACACGCACACACACACACACACGCACGCACACGCACATGCACACGCACACGCACATGCACACACACATGCACACGCACATGCACCCACACACGCACACGCACACGCACACGCACATGCACACACACATGCATACGCACACGCACACGCACACGCACACGCACACGCACATGCACATGCACACACACACGCATACGCACATGCACACACACACACACACACACACACACACTGAGCTTCTTTTTCAGGCCTATAAGCATCAAAAGTGAGCCTATGTTCTTATTGAAGTGAGTGTGTGCATGCGTGTGTGTGTGTGTGTTTGTGCGTGTGTGTGCGTGCGTGTGTGTGTGTGTGTGTTGCAGCTGAGTTTCGGGCCCTCTGCTCCGTCCTCTCCATCTCTGTCAGAGGAAACACCGCGCGGCGTCTCCTCCTTTAATTCACTGTGTGAATGATTACACAGCTCATTGGCCGGCCATTGTGTGGCTGATGGATTTAATTAAGTTGGGATTAATCAGGGCAGGTGATATTTAATGTTTGGGATGAGCGAGCAGACGACGCTGCAGCGTGCTCTCAGATTAATGCTCCCAGCTGACAGAGGTGCACAGATAAATTTCACCCGCTGAGCCTCCTGGCCTCTCGTTTGCTCTCTTCATTTTTTACACATCACGGGTCGGCCCTCCCCCTCGTGATGACTTATTTACAGCTGTGATATGTCCACCTCACACACACACACACACACACACACACACACACACACACACGTTTATGTCAGCTGCAGCGTGGATATTAAGGAGCTCTAAGAACGTCCATGAATCTGTTTGAAACGCTTCAGAGCGTCACATCTTTGCTCCATCACTGTCTGCTCTGATGCTTTCTGCACTAAAGACTCCTTTTTGATGGTTACAGCACAAACAGGAAGTGAGAGAAGCTGCTGAACCAGAACCTTTACCAGAACTGTTTACCTGCAGTTTAACAAACTATCATGAGAGTTATCGTCAGTGATCTGTGTCTGATCCCGTCTGTTTACGTGTTTACTCTGATATCTGTCTGTTTTTACAGACAAACAGGAAGTGATCACTCAGTAGGTGTTTAAAGTTACCTGAGGGAGGCTGAAACCTCAAACTGGATTATTCAGATCACCTGAGGTTGATATGAAGCTGAGTCTGAGCGGACGAACCAGACGAGGATCTGTTTTCAGTTCAAAGTGTCGCCTGTGTTTGGTGTTGAGCTGTTTGTACCTGTGGAAGAGATTCACCTGACATCACGTGATGGTCCTGATGATGCAGTGATTATAACCTGTTGTGGACATTAAAGTTAGAATCTCAAAGATCTCAGTTTCGTTCTCTTTGGCGCCCCCTAATGGTGATAAACAGTAACTGCAGGAGCACACTTCAGATATCCACACAGTGCTGCATGTGTGACGTCCACGGTCGGCTCCGGCTGTAACTCTTGATTTTCCTGGCTGACGGTCGCTTTCCTTTTCAGACTGTTTGCTTCATCTGAGCGTCGAGTTTGTTTCTTCTTCTTTGGATTTTCACTTCTTGTTGAAGTTGTATCTGTAGTCATCCATCTTTTCTTTGTTTGTTCAGCCATAGTAGATTACTGTTTACTCGCAACACTTGCAGAGAGCGGAGAAGCAGCCGCTTAGCTCCGCCTACCCTCTCTGGCAGACCAACCACTGCTGGCTGATGGAAAACGCGTCACTAACTGGGCGCCGCCACAGACACCCAGCCCATAATAATACTATGTACTGCAGATGCAAAGGCTTCAGCGGGCCATAGGCTCAGTCACCATGTGTTACCTCATTCAGAGAGAGAGAGAGACTAACAGACATTTATTTACATGAACATCTTCAGACGTCAAACAGACAATTTGGACCCTTAATGGTGGCAAAGTTGAAGTCATGTGACCGTGGTGTAGCATGTTAGCTAATGTTAGCTTGTCACCTCACCACCAAGTTCATGTGTGACGATGATCCGAACAAACAAACAAAGTTTATTGTTCTCTAAATCATCAGACTCGTCATGTCTGACATGTTTACTACATGTTTAACACGCCTTTGTTCCCTCACTGATTCACCTGTCTGCTCTGTAACAGTGTGTCATGATTCAAACAGGAAGTGACCTCATGAGGTGTGAATGTTGTGACTGCAGGCGTCACAATAAGGTCACATGACTTTCCTGACTAATTGTTGCAGCTGCTCGTCACGTATAGATTAGTGGTGTGTGTGGCCTGGGGGGGCGTTAGGGGGGTGTCGATGAGCAGAGGCAGTGATGCATCCCTGGTGAGCGTTTGCGGCGCGTGCTGAGCCGATCGTATCAGCTGGTGATCACATTGATCAGTGCTGAGGACCCCCGAGACCCCCACTCAGTTACAGCGAGGGGGGGGCAGCTCCAGTCAGAGGAGTCCTCAGAGTGTGCTGTGATTGTTATCTGCTACAGAAAGCTTTGAATGTGATTATCTGCCCCCCCCCCCGCTATCATTAACATTGTAATGGGGCATCTGTCAGTGTGTGACCTGCTGCTGGGGGGGGCGCAGGAAGCCTCGTGTCCTCCCCTCGAGCCCTGATCACTTCATTAATTAACCTGAACCTGCTCCTCACAGCTCCACCTGCAGGAGGCATCACCCCCCCGTAACCCCCCCTCTGCAGCAGACTCACCTGTTGTTGTGTTTACAGCTCAGAGCGGGACACCTCTCGCCTGGGGGGGCTGACCTGCTTTATATTCAACTAAATGAGTCTGCATGTAAATCAGAGAGCGACATCACAAACACCTGTCAGGGCGCAGCTTCATTAACAGCAGGTTAATTAAGGGGGGGGGGTTATATTCACAATAATAACAACATGATGAGGGTGACCTGCAGAGAAGCTCCCTGCAGTTCCTCTGGTGTCCACTTGAGGCTGCCTCCAGCAGTGAGTCAGTCCCCATAGAGCCCCATGTTAAACTTTACAGCAGAAATAAACATGTTTACAGCCTGGTACAAAAAACAGTTTGGGTCTCTATAGCTCATTTCTCTCTTCATGACAACTGTACGGGGAGAATCTTTATACAGCTCACCTGTTTACATTATATCAAGGCTTAAAGTGATGCAGCATTAGGGGCGGGGCCTCTTTGAGTGACAGCTGGGAGCTGCTAGGTGTCCCCTCAGCTAATTATATGTTAGCAGTGATTAGCAGCTATCTGTGTGTGTGCTCACCACACCTGCTTGCTGCTACTTGTGGCGGCCCGTGCGGGCTGTCAGGACTGTTGTTGGCTACTCCTGCAGAGGAGACGGAGGGGCGGAGTCATGAGGAGAAGGTGTTTGTGTTGGTCACCTGCTGCTCTCTCACCAGAGATTCAGGCACGCAGGCAGTGAGTCCGCCTGGTCCCAGAGCTCTCTGAGCACAAAGACAATCTCTTGTGGGAAACATTGATAGATTCGTTGTTGATCCCGAGGCAAAGTTTAAACATGATGACTAACGAGCTTATTAGCCCGCTAATGAATGAGCCTCAGGTAAAGACTGTATACCTTTGATTTGCTAAGCCGTCCTCCACACTCGCCCAAACATGTTCACCTCTGGCTGCAGGAAAGCAAGCGAACGTGAGGCTCCTGTGACCTGAAGGAGGATACGTCTGCTTCTTATGCATCTAAAGTCTTAATAACTGGTTCAGTCCGTCGTGGTCTCAGATTCAACTTCAGCTGAGATGATTAACTCAGGTGTGCAGCATCACAGCACAGAATATAGACCAGGTGTATATGAAATAAGAGCAGCTGCAGCTCTGACACTGTTTTTCAGACTGGCCTCTGGTGGTCGGCATGAGGACGAAGGTAGGGCATGTGTTCCCAGCGCGCTGTCTTACAGGAGCACTGGCGTGACAGGCTGCAGGAGCAGCAGCTCTCAGGTGTCAGACACCATCAGGCTGGTGGCTGTGAAACGGCCTGCTGTCGAGCTAAAGGTCAGCAGGAAGCAGGAAAAGTTCCCTCGGAGCAGAGAGCCAGCGCTCGGTCGCAGATTAATCTGAGAGTCATTATCATGCATGTGTGTGTGAATAATTCTGAGCCAAAGACACATTTCTGGATTAATTCTGCAGCGTTTCCACCTGAGAGAGCCGAGCGGCAGGAACACAGCTCCGCAGATTAGAATATATGTGTGCATTTATATTACCTCCTTTACTGTCAGCTAAATTATTCATGTCATCCAGATCCTGCAGCCGCGTGCGCGCAGGACTCGGCCTGCGGCTCTCAGGGCGGTTCATACAGCTGCAGGGTCGAACAGCAGCGTGTGCTCTGTGTGTTCAGCAGCAGGTGACGTGTTGTCGGATAAAGGTTCAATTAAGTGGACTAAACATGATGATGTCAGCTGTCACACAGAGGGCGACCAATCAGCTGCAGAGTTTGTATTCACATCTCAAACAGAGAGCTCCTCACAGCGGGACGTGAGACATGTTGAAGGGAGGACGAAGGTTTGTGTGATGATAGAAGCGTAAAGGAATCAGACCTCCAAACCAGCTGCTTCATTCCCTGTGTGTACCTGTGTCACTGAGTACGGCCTGTCAAACTCCCCGTGTTGTGTGCACACGCGTTCACTGTTCACTGTTTCTCTGTGCTGTGCAAAGTTTACACAGCAGCAGCTGAACGAAGTGAAAGCTTCAAGCAGGAGATCATTTGACATTTTTACATGAAATAAACATGAACATATTCAGTGAGGAGTGTGACCTCGTCTGACCCCGTCTGACCCCGTCTGACCCCGTCTGACCTGGTCAGCTCGGACACTGAACGTGTTCAAACCTTTAATATGTAAGAGAGTAATGAACCATCATCAGTCGCAGAAACAACCAACAGTTCATTTTATTCTTTACTGTTTTTATGAGTCATTTAAATACAGATAGAAAAGTGTGTGTGTGTGTGTGTGTGTGTGTGTGTGTGTGTGTGCCGCTCTCTTCATTATCCCTGACCTCTCTCTGCTCCTCGCTCACTTAGTAAAACAAACGCAGGAGCGGACCCGACCCGAGCCGAACACACGGCGAGCGGCTGGCCTTCACGTCCAATCAGAGGCCTCGCTCAGCTGACTGACAGCTCACACACATCACTCTCACCTGTCCACCTGTGGGGGGGGGGGTTGTCACCACAGCTGTCTCACATCTCAGCCGAGGCATAGAGCGAACTTTAAATGTGTCTCATGTTGTGCTGATGATGCTTCTGCGATTTCTGCGACAGGATGCACGTGTGCAACACGTCGCAGAAATCTTGACTTTGGGTCAAACTGACCTCCTCATTGGCTGCTGAGTGAACGGCCTCCTGTGACCCCCCTCCCTCGGCTGACTCTGCTCTGATTGATAAAAACAAACACATTAAATGATCGATAATTAAAAATCCTAACTTCGTATCGTTGGTGACCTCTACGTGACCCTTGTTGGAGCTGGAACATGACCTTAGCTTCTCCGTCGCTCGTCCTGACATGTGACTCCTGCACATGCTCACAGGGTGCCCGGCTCCTCAGCTGTCACCTGACTCCCTCCCTTTCTCCTGTCATGATTACGACGGCCACCAGAGGTCCTCGCCCAACAAACAAACGTACATATTGATCGCGCTAAGCGTCTTGCTCGTGTAGATGACTCCGGTGTGTGTTTGCAGACGGTTTACGGAGCCTGTGGACACAAACTGTTGCCGTGTCAGAGCTCTGTAGCGCCCCCCAGAGGGGAGGCTTTGAACAGGCTGCTTCCATTTGAAGTCAATCAGAAGGAGCTTCAGTGAACTGTCCAGTGTTCGGGCGGCTGAGCTCCCGGCCTGCTGCCTGAGTTCACCTCCAGCCTCCATCAGTAACCCCGCCCCTGTGGATGGAGTAAGAAGTTATTATTGTGCGTGCAGCAGTGACTGAGGAGCACACAGACACTCTCTAAACGTCCTTCACATTTGTTCTGCACTTCTTTAAAGGTTCAGTCGACCTGCAGCGTTTGCCCTTTAACAGAATGTCTCTCCTCCAGGAGACAATCTCTCCTCCTGCAGATGTTGGGCCCGCCCAGCCGTGAATCTGCAATTATTGATGGCTTCATATAAGCAGTGAACTTCTCCAATCGGCCCGCATGGTAATTGTAAAGGAAGTCATATGCATAAAATTAATTATACGGCGCAATAAGGCCCATAAATCAGGTCAGGATCAATTCAGCTGAAGATGTTTCACGCTCGGCTCCTCTGCAGGGTTCAAGGTAGCGGAGGAAGAGGATTCCCCTTTTTTAGCAAATCAGGGAAGTAATCAGTCAGAGGACAAAGAGCGCCTCACACGGAGCTCCCGCTGAGCGATGGGCTCTGTGTGTGGAACAAGAGATGAGCTTTTCTTCAGGTGCTGCTTCATCGTCTGCTCGCTGCAGTGGAAGCAGAGACTGTGTTTACGCTCTGATCTGGATGTTAGCAGCAGAAGCAGCTTCTCTGACAGCGCTGTGACCTCCTGACGCATGAATATAGAGCGTTCGGTTCTGACGGGTCCGAACAGCAGCGAGGACCTCTGACTGACGCCTCTCAGACGGCTGCAGGAACTAATTCAACAGAACAATTACACGCGTTCAGTCCATTTATTTTCCCTCACATCATTATTTGATGTATTTGTTTTAATGACATTGTGTAATTCAGTTCATCTCAGCCCCGCGCCGACTGCTAGCTTCAATTACGGCCCAGTCATTTATAACTCCCCGCTGGTAAAGGAGGTAATTGCCCAGATGGAAAGCTTAATGAGGGTTGCACAATTATTTCCCCGGCTATTCACGTTTGTATTTTGTTAGCTGCTTAATTAAATCGCTTCTTTTTCAACAGGTCTTTTCTCTGTGGGGCACGGCGTCGCCGAGGAGCACAGGGTCTCAGCCATCTGTAAACGTGCAGCGGTCTGTCGGACGCTCATCACCTGTGTGCTGAACTAAAGCTTCTCTGTGAAGTGATCACCTGTCCCGTCTATGACATCAGCACAAACATGGAGGACATGAACCGTGTGCAGTTCACATGATGCATTCAAGTCCCATTCAGTCCCATTCAGTCCCACTGCTTTAATAACAGAACAGTCAGCTCACAGTGAGGACGCTGAGCATCTCTGATCATGTGTCAAAGCAGGAGCAGAGCGAGCCCGCCCTCTGACAGCAGCCGCCCGTCACATCAGCACGTGTGACCGTGATGATCGTGCTCCGGCTGAACGCACACGAGGAGGCGGTCAGCTGACACGACGGTGACGGGATGTTCACGTCTGCAGCTGCTGCTTAAAGAGGTGTCGTCCTGACCGGCCCGGGCCTGAGACACCACGCAGGAGTGCTCCTCTCTGTGCTCCCCTCTGTGCTCCTCTCTGTGCTCCTCACTGTGCTCCTCTCTCTGTGCTCCCCTCTGTGCTCCTCTCTGTGCTCCTCTCTGTGCTCCTCACTGTGCTCCTCTCTCTGTGCTCCTCACTGTGCTCCTCTTTCTGCTCCTCTCTCTGTGCTCCTCACTGTGCTCCTCTTTCTGCTCCTCTCTCTGTGCTCCTCTCTGTGCTCCTCTCTGTGCTCCTCTTTCTGCTCCTCTCTCTGTGCTCCCCTCTGTGCTCCTCTCTCTGTGCTCCTCTCTGTGCTCCTCTCTGTGCTCCTCTTTCTGCTCCTCTCTCTGCTCCTCTCTGTGCTCCTCTCTGTGCTCCCCTCTGTGCTCCCCTCTGTGCTCCTCACTGTGCTCCTCTCTCTGCTCCCCTCTGTGCTCCTCTCTGTGCTCCTCACTGTGCTCCTCTCTGTGCTCCTCACTGTGCTCCTCTTTCTGCTCCTCTCTCTGCTCCTCTCTGTGCTCCTCTCTGTGCTCCTCTCTGTGCTCCCCTCTGTGCTCCTCTCTCTGTGCTCCTCACTGTGCTCCTCTTTCTGCTCCTCTCTCTGTGCTCCTCTCTGTGCTCCTCTCTGTGCTCCTCTTTCTGCTCCTCTCTCTGTGCTCCTCTCTGTGCTCCTCTCTGTGCTCCTCTCTCTGTGCTCCTCTCTGTGCTCCTCTCTGTGCTCCTCTTTCTGCTCCTCTCTCTGCTCCTCTCTGTGCTCCCCTCTGTGCTCCCCTCTGTGCTCCTCACTGTGCTCCTCTCTCTGCTCCCCTCTGTGCTCCTCTCTGTGCTCCTCTCTGTGCTCCTCTCTGTGCTCCTCTCTCTGCTCCTCTCTGTGCTCCTCTCTGTGCTCCTCTCTCTGCTCCCCTCTGTGCTCCTCTCTGTGCTCCTCTCTGTGCTCCCCTCTGTGCTCCCCTCTGTGCTCCTCTCTCTGCTCCCCTCTGTGCTCCTCTCTGTGCTCCTCTCTGTGCTCCTCTCTGTGCTCCTCACTGTGCTCCCCTCTCTGTTCGACTGTGGGCTGATTCGAGGGTCTGCTGGGAGCAGGAGGCTCTGATGGAGGCTCTGATGGAGGCTCTGATGGAGGCTCTGATCTGATGGAGGCTCTGATGGAGGCTCTGATGGAGGCTCTGATCTGATGGAGGCTCTGATGGAGGCTCTGTGGAGGCTCTGATCTGATGGAGGCTCTGATGGAGGCTCTGTGGAGGCTCTGATGGAGGCTCTGATGGAGGCTCTGTGGAGGCTCTGATGGAGGCTCTGATGGAGGCTCTGTGGAGGCTCTGATGGAGGTCACATGGTCCGGCTAAGCTAACGTCTGCTGCAGCTGATGAGCTCTAACTCAACTCAAAGCCACACGACTTCCAAACATTCATTCTGATATTTGTTTGGATGAATTGAAGCTGAAAAACTCGTGTAGTCTCTTCATGGACGTCCATCATGGCCGACGTCCATCATGGCCGACGTCCCTCCTCTGAGAGGAGTGTGGGGGTGTCTCTGAGCCGTGGTGTTTGTCCTCAGCAGAGATGAACGACGTCTGTGAACGCAGCCTCACTGATTCATCTCGTGTTGATGAGCGCGGCTGAACGCTGCTCTCTCTTATTGCTTGATGTGAAACGTTTCAGGGCTAACATGTGAAAGCAGCTATTAATCACACAGCAGGCGTGTCATTAGTCTCTGCCGCCTGTGTGTCAATAGCAGCTCGTATAAAAGGCACAAACACATCAGCGCTTTAATGAATGCCGTTAGATGAAGCAGAGATTTCTCAGAGGCCTCTGTCACGTCTTTACGTGCTGCTGTCAGCGCGCACGCTGTCAGACCGACCCGCTCACCGACCCGCTCACCGACCCGCTCACCGACCCGCTCACCGACCCGCTCACTGACCCGCTCACTGAAGGGCCTTTAGTGAGCATCACACGGCTCACTTTATTTATGCACAAACTGTTCATCCAAACTCTTCTCAGAATAGTTGAAGTCTGTGCAGCTCCTGTTTGCAACCACGGTAAGAACGTGTGTTTAGTTTGTGCTCACACCTGAGACCTGTAAGTTTCTTCTGCTGCACAATAAATCACCACCTCATCGCTGGAGCCGTCTGAGCATCACAGTGAACACATCACGAAGTCTGACTTCATCATAAAATATTGTCTCATTATTTTCAGACTGAACATATATCTTTATTTGGAGAACAAGCTGCTCTCTGCGGCTCCCTCCTGGCAGGCCTCCTGCATCCACAGTCAAACCTCGTCAGCGTCATGTTGTGTTAGCTCTCAGGCGTACGTCACGTTGGACGAAAGCGTCTGAGAAATGAAGTTGTAACAGAACGCTGCCCGCTGTCGTTGGAGTCGCTTGTTTAAGACTCGCTCCTGTGGCTCGTATCAGAGGGCGGGAACACACCGATGTGTGGTCAGAGGGTTGGGGGGCGATCTGGATGATACGCAGCATTTTAGGAGATTATAGAACAGAGACGTTTACAGGACAAGCTTAACCAATCAGAGGGGAGAGCAAAGGCCTGAGAGGGGACACCTGGGGCAGATGAAGCGACACTTTCACCTCGGTCCTCTCAGACACTCTCACAGACGGACACGATGTTTTCAGTTGGATCTTTTCTCTCTGACTGATCCTTAAAGTTTGAACCTGCTCGTCTGTCTTCACTTGCTCTGCTCGTGTCTCCTCAGTCTCTAACGATCCGGCTGGAGCGGCTGTGTGTGTGAAACTGCTGCTCTGAGCAAACAGTTGCACCATTAACGCTTCCTGTTAGTAATTACAGTCATGTAATAAAGCAGAGATCATCAGATCGAGCGCAGCCCGTCTGCACATCAGCCCGTCTGCACATCAGCTCGTCCATCTTCCCCCGCAGCCTGCTGTAACATAATGCTAACACTTGTTCCAATAAAAGAGGCCGTTTTACACCATGTTTTCATAGTAAGCTTTTATGTGACGGCTGTAACAGAGCTGCGAATGCATCCAAAGCTTTACAGCTCACTGTAACTCATGAATGTCTCTGCTAACAGCTGCACTGACTCTTATAAAACGCTGCTTCATCCAGGCCGAGGCCGCTGGCTGCAAATATTACAGGATGCTTCCCTCAGTCAGAGAGACGCGAAGGGTTTATTCAGGAGCACTGATCAGAGAGCGGGCCGCTGTTATCCGGCCTCTCAGAGGAGAGGTCCAAACCAGGGGCTAAAGAGGGAGGAGCTTGTAAGGTCCTACTTTAAGGACATTTTCATCTGGAGCTGTAACCACGACGACTTCGCCCATTGTTTGTTAACGACGAGTTTTGGCTGCAGAAGTGACGCAGCCTCATTCCATTAAAATCCTCGACTATGTTGAAGATAAAGGAGCGTAAACGAGCAGCATGCGAGCACAGAAGAGAGCCCGCACGCTCGCTGTGGTGGGCTCAGTCCACCGTGTTCTCAGTGCTGAGGAGAGAATCTGCACGTGAGGCTCCTTGTCCAGCTAATTTGCTTAATGAACAGCCCCTCCTCCTCTCTGTGTAGAACAATGGCCGCCGCTCCACCCACCCGTCACTCTGCGCTTGTGAAAGTGAGGACCACCCAGCCAGAGGACGGAGCAGCAGGAGGGGTCATCAGCAGGTACGCCGTCGCTGTCGGGAGTTCACAGGAAGTTCACCCTGAGCCGCGAGGACAGCTGGGAGATGTGACATCACAGCGAGGTCAGACACACTCACACATTCACATGACGTGCAGCTCTGTGCTGCTGCTCTGTATACAGACACAGTGAGGATCTGAGGTCCTGTAAACACGGCTTCAGTATCAGCTGAGGCCGGAGTCAGTGAGGCTGAGCCTGTCAGCGTTTCAACAAGCAGCAGCATCAAACACTTACAGTCAGTCGTGTTCAGATCAGTCAGCATGTCTTAATTCAGACGTCTGCAGGAAAGCATCACAGCGAAGTGTTCAACTGATCCGTCGTGTGTTCATAAAGCTGACACTCATAATCACTTCAACAGGAACCTGCTCCGAATCCACGCCGTCAAACACGCCACTGTTCTACAATCACACAGGTGACGTAGTTCAGCTTCACGCGGGAACAGGTCAAACAAACAGGCGGGAAATAGGAAGAAAAAGACGACAGTGAAACAGTTTAACAACATGTAAACATCAGTCAACAGTTAGAAATCAATCATTAAAGATCAGTTAAAGGTTTGATAACATGACTCAGGCTATAAGACCCTTCAAAATAAAAGCCTGATGTCAAAGATTAAGGTCTTTAATAAAAAAGCACAGATCACTTTGTTCTCTGCTCGCTCTGGGAGGATTCACAGGACAGGCTTAAGTCACGCGAGCGAGCGCCTGTGAAACACGCAGAGGTGTTAGCACTGAAGCTGAAATACTCGTGTGTAATCGTTGTGTCCTCTCATCCTGTTGTTGTTTCACTCGTGCAGGCTGGAGATGAAAACATGAGCACAGTTTGCCCACAAACAGGATGAATAATGGCTGAATGAACACTCTTTGATTGGCCGACGCTGAGCCATAATCTGACCCGTAGATTTTAATAGAGACTGGATGATAAATCAACAGCATTCATGCTCCCTAAATTAGCCAAAGCAGTGGAAATGATTGCCTTGGCTTGCTAGCGCGGCGCACAATAGCGTCCCTCTCAAAAGAAAGGAAACGAGACAAATAATGGCCGAAGCCAAAGCGCTCATGGAGCAGCTCCAGGGGGCAATTAAAAAGTTCTCAGTCAAACGCTGCTCCGCCCGAGTGCAGCACAACAACACGGCAACGCTTGGCCCGCGCTCATCCTCCGACTGGTTAACATTCATCGCAGAGAGGAGCCCCTTTCACTCAGGGGGGGGAGGGAGGGGAGGAGCAGGGGCAGATGGGGGAGGCTTGGATGGATGGAGGGAGGAACGATGAGGCCAAAGGGGAGATGGATGTGATGTGGCCTCATTACAAAGTCTTTCTTCAGATGGAGCAGCAGCACACACTCGGGGACGGGACGTACACGATAAATATGACGTGAGATTATCTCAGTGTAGAGCAAGGCAGCATTTCTGAAGGGGATCAAAAGGTGGAAGAGTTGCATTGTGGGTGATGAAGGAAATGGTGAATTGAAAGTGTTACAGGATTGAGATGTTAAGTGACTCCTTTCAGCAGCGCTGACATGTGATTGGTTAAAAACTGTTTGTTTTTCGTGTTTGAATCACAAGTTCTTTATTCACTGACCTACATACTGACCTACATGCACTTACACACTAAACAACCTACTTATAAGTTTATATACTTGCCTCCTTACTTAGATAGATGCTTTGATACTTTTACCTGACTACTAAGATACTACGTACTTACCTGCTTATTGGCCTACTTACCTACGCACGCAGTTACATATCTCTTTAAATACTTGCCTACTTACTTCCTCACTTACTGTCTTGCCTACTTACATACTCAGAGTAAGTACATGAGTAAGTACATACTTACTTAGGTACTAGCCTATGTTCTTGCCTAACTTCCTTGCCTACTTCCTTACCTACTTACTTAGTACTTAGATGCCCACTTACATACTTGCCGAGCTCCTTGCCTGTTAATTTACCTGCTTTCTTACCTGTCTAAGTATTTGCCTACTTACATGCTTACTTACCTCCTTACCTGCTAGCTTGCTTCCTTCCTACTTGTTACAGTGTGCCCTCACACTCGAATACTGAGAGTGTTTACTCACCTGCCTAATGAGCGACGTTCTGTTGTATACTTGTTTTATATATGAGTACTGTGTGTGTGTGTGTGTGTGTGTGTGTGTGTGTGTGTGTGTGTGTGTGTGTGTGTGCGTGTGTGTCAGTCAGTGGGGGGGGTCGTAGGGGGAGTCAGGACAGATGCCCCTTTTTTTGGACTTGTAGGAAACACAAAAGCCATCAAAGTGACAGAGGTTAAGTCAATCTATAACCAGCCAGCTGCCCCCCCACAGAGACACACACACGCACACACACACGCACAGACACACACGCACACACACACACACAGACACACACACAGACACACACACACACACACACACACAGACACACGCACACGCACACACACACACACACACACGCCTGATGGCCCCACTTTAACAGCATTACCTTAAATGTTGAAGTAATCGCAGCAAACGTTGTTCCGTCCTCACACTTATAATCTGATGAGTGTCTCTGGCTTTAACCGCTTTATACAATTAGCTGTGATGGGATTTACATGCCCCCCCCCCCCCCCCCCCCCACCATGAACCACCAGCTAAGATAACTCTT